>NW_027211681.1:28297500-28455000 GCF_022749685.1 Semicossyphus pulcher
GACATGCGCGTCTGGTGTGAACGGAAGTGCTCCGGCTCGCGCGCATTTTTCGTTGCGCGGCGCTTCGCAGCGCTTTGCAGCGCTTCGGCATCCGGTGTGTTCCCGGCGTAACACTACAGTCATTGAACTTTCCATCAGCGTGAATATCTGCTTCAGACCGACACAAGAAGCTGCTCTGCTGACCTCTCCTGTTTGAGGGCGTACTCCAGCATCTTGATCCGTCTCACCAGGTCTTTCTTCAGGTTCTCCTGGCCGCGCCTCTCGCCCTGCAGGAAGGCGATCTGAGCCTGGAAACAACAGACAAACATGAAATCATTACAGATGAACTTTATTCTTTTTGACAGCTGCACTCGTGAAGATTCATCCCACAGAGTTTTCTGTTAGAGTCACGAGACCGAAAAACAGAATCACACAAGCAGAGAGAGCTAACAGATTAACGGGACGGATGAAAACATTAGACATGCTGCTGATGAGAGAATAAACCAGAGTGAGTGTGTGAGCAGACGTGGATCCTTCAGCTGCTGTGATCTTTGTTGCTGTAATTATTCACGGTCCTCTGTGACGATCTAATTCCCCCTCAGAGATCATTAAACTTGCAGACAGTCTCGTTCTGTTTGCGCTTATCTCTAATTTGGTGCTCAGCTCCTCAGAGGTTTGAATGCTGAGTGTGTGTGTGTGTGTGTGTGTGTGTGTGTGTGTGTGTGTGTGTGTGTGTGTGGGTTTTGTGGATTTAGGAAATGGTGTGTGATTTCTCTGAGGGGAAGTGCTGTGAACGCTGAAATATCTGCCAACAATCACAAACTAACAGCCTCCGTCCCTCCATGCAAACACTGGAAACATCCACTGACACAGACTCTTCTATATTCTATCATTGGATCATTAATACACTCGCATACGAGATATTATCGGCCATAGCTCCATAAAAATCTTTATCATATCAGTCTGGAAAGTTTCAAATCCATCCATCCATTATCTTCCACCTATCCGGGGCCGGGTCGCGGAGGCAGCAGGCTCAGCGAGGTGACCCAGTTGAACGGGGCGTACCCCTCCATTAATCGCCACCTTAACGTGGTGGGGGGGTTTGCGTGTCCCTGTGAACCTGGGAGCCGTGTTGTCCGGGGCACAAGCCCCTGGTTGGGTCTCCCAAGGCAAACTGGTCCCAGGCGAGGGACCAGACTAAGAGCGGTTCAAAAACACTATGAAGAGGCAAGACGAGGGACAGCTACCTCGCCCGGATCAGGGAGACCGGGGCTACCCCCTGGAGCCAGACCTGGGGGGGATGCTCGTTGGCGAGCGTCTGGTGGCCATGGGGCCCGGCTGGGCCCAGCCCGAACAAGCAACGTGGAGCCGCCGCCTTGTGGGCCCACCAGCTGCAAGGTTAGGCGTAGGGGTCGGGTGCATTGGTGTGCTGTTCACCGGCAGCGTAGTTTCAAATCGATTGGTAAAAATGTAAAAGCAGGATTTCTGTTATTGTGTACGAGGTGGAGCTTAAAGGAACTGTTCAGTTTGTTTGAAGTGGGGTTGTATGAGGTACTACCAGGTGTACTACAGACAGTAGGTAAGAGTCAGCACGGCCCCTGTTAGGAGAAGCCGGCCAGAGTTCCTCTCAGGAAGCGAAGCTAGGCTGCAGACGGGGTCAGGAGCACCACGAGTCCTTCAGCCACTTTAAACAGTCCTTCATACGAACATGTCAGTTTAAGTGTACGCTGGATTTTTACAGATTGTCACTTGAAGCAGTGACAAAAATAAAATATACAAAACGATGGATTATTCTGCCGTCTATTTTGTGAAAGAAGGTAAAATATTATATTGTAAACTACAAAAATAAAACCTGGCTGGACGTTAAATCTTCTGAAGATGTGATTTTGAATCAAATCATGACACCAATGACCGAACACCTTTCTCTAAACCAAACAATCAGAGTTCATGGAAAGTCAAGTGATAAGAACAAACTCCATGTCCACGGGGTCAGCAGGTACTCGAAAGGTCAAAGGTCCCAAAGCCTGCTGGGAAATGGGACAGGGACTGAAGGTAACTTGTGACACGTCACGCCTCGGCGTCTGATCCGCGTTGAAGTCTCCTCTCAGACGACCCGGCAGCGTGGGAACAGACGACATGTGACCTGAGCGGGGTCAAGGTCAGATGATGTGAGGAGGAGGTGAGCTGCGAATCAAACTGTTCCTAAACTTTATGGTTTCAGTAAAATAAGAGGCAGTAACAAATCTGTCAGAGCGAAACGATGCTCCTCTTCGTCCTTGAGTGAAACTGCACGGTGTGTTTCAGGGCTGCAGGCTCTGGATGTCATGGATCCAGATGTTACCCAGCTGTTAGCCAGCTGGATGCACGACATCACAATGACATCACAGCCCTTAAAGCTCCCCCCAAAGCCCTCTGGACCCCTGAGGTCCTCCTCCTCCTCACACCGATGTTTATGTGTGCGTACCGTTGCTATATAAACCAGGTCAGCTATAATTAATACGAGGGATCAAAACAAACAGCTCCAGCTGGCAGAAGCGGAGAGGCTGCATGCAGGAGTGTTTACCTCTTTATCTGAGGAGACTGAAGTTGTCTTTGTTTCCCCTACACTGGATCAAGCCGCTCCAAACAGATGCTAACTGCTGTTAGCTTCGGTTTATTAAAGGGACATATTTCAGCTCTGCCATCAATTTTCTGTTATTCTGACGTGTTTTTGAATCACGTTGGTAAAGTTTGTTTCTTTTTAAACAAAGTCATATTTCAATGTAATTCTTGTCCGGAGCCTCTCCTTCCTCCTGAAACCAACGAGCCGTTTTGTCATTCCAAGGTCCGACCTCAGCCACGATTGGCTGACAGTACGTGAAGGAGTGGCCGAACTGCACCGTCACTCCATAGTTGTAGAAAACATGGCTGCTCTAGGATCGGTTATTCGGCCGTATATGTACGAGCCTAAATCACCAGGAAGTGTCTGAATGGTCAGCTGAAATCTTGACGACTTGACTGCAAGCTCGTGCGCGAAGGCAGCCCGAGGTGAATGATGATTGGTCGACTTCAGCGATAGCAAAGTTCTACGTAGAAACCTGCACCTGTCTGAACGGCCCCCTCAGAGGCGACCTTTTTAAACATGTCCTTCTGGAAAACACGGGATTATGCAGTTTTCACGTTTTCACTGTGAACAATAAACACCCAGACATGCGAACGATACGGCCCCTTTAAAGAAACTAGCTAACAATGCGCTACCTGAGGAGTAGTGTCCTCAGCCACGGTAGAAGCACAAAGATCACTGAATGATCTCCAGATGATGATCAACCCCGGAGGTGCAAACTGAACTGTTGTTTGTGTGTCGCTCTGTTTTGATGTTATTGCGTGATTTCGCATTTCTCCCGCGATCTTGTGATCTCACGAATCCAGCTGCTTGGGTCAGCGCTCCGCTGCGGATCAGACACGCTTCCTGTGGGCGAGGGCTCGTGCCGTCTGACGGACCAGAACCGCGGCGCAGACGGAACGCGCCGGACACGGATCCTGTGGGATCCAGGCGTAGGTATCTTCTCCCGTTAGCCATGCTAGCAGCTCCACAGGAGGCGATGTTGGTTGTTGCAGATTTATTCTGATTGCCAAGAAATGTTTTTACAGACTCAGTTTCCTTTCAGGATGGATTTTAATGACTCTCAACTTTATAACTAAATAAGAGCTGAAGTCATGAGTTAGCCAAACAGCCTAAGCTGTGTTTTTACTTCTAGTTAGCAATTGTTAGCATGCTAAAGCTAAGTCCCGTTTAGATCAGTTCTTTAACAGACCCGGGACCTAAAGGCGGAGCTAAAACTCCGCACACTGTGATTGGTCAAAAGAATTGCCACTTCTTGAGCAAATGCTGAAGAGGCTGCATTCTTTCTCATGACCAGCAGGGGGCGACTGCATTGGATGCAGATAGAAGGTTGATCCTATAGAAGTCTATGAGAACATGCTCCTCCTCCTCTCCTGATGTATTCCCTCAGTGAACATGTTCCTAATGAGTTTATGGTCTCAGTCTCTAGTTTCAAGTCTTCTTCAACACAGCATGATGTTCATTTAGTCACTGATGCTCCCATTGAGAGTCACACAGTGTTTTTTCCGATAGCCTAAATTAGCATCCAAATTAAAATCTTTGTTACCATTAAAGAAGGAAACACCTTTCAAACCAAGCTAGCTCTCGTGTTAGCTTACCCTCTCGTCCAAATATGGTCACTTCTGACCGACAAAGAAGAAGATTAAAAAAAACTTTTGTGACCTAAAAATAGTTGAAGGTCGACTTTTAAATCTCCAGAATATTCCAAGAACAATTTGTGACTCATTGTTTTGATTTGAGCGAAGAGGACGATGCAGGCTGATGATCTGGTTTATGGCCGTCGCCTGGAGGCGCTTTAAACACACACACACACGCACACACACACACACGCACACACGCACACGCACTGAGGAGGAAGTAGGACACTCGGGCCTTCATTCATGTCAAACACACTTTAAAGTGGGTCGCTCCTCACTGGAGGGAACTGCATCTGCACCTCAGCGAGACGAGGACGGAAACTTCATTCTGAAAATGAGACCGGATCTGCGTTTGGAAAACAGGAAGTACATCAGTCGGGGGTGGGACTTTGAGTATTCCTTCTGCTGCGTTTATTCAGTTTCCCTGAGAGTGAAACATCCTCTGCGTCCTGTGCTGCTCCTCCGTCTGAGGATGACGGTGCTTCAGGTGTAGGAAGTCCTCTGCAGCAGGTCGGGGCGTCTTGTCTCACAGTTATAGACTTTACTGCAGCGACGTCCACAGTGAGGAGGAGGGCTGAATGTGGAGGACACAGCTCTGTACATTTACATGCATTAACATCCGCTCTCTGACGACCCCACGCTGCTCTTCTTCTGTGGTTCTGGTTTCCACTCCGGTGAGGCTGAGAATCATGTGATGCAGCGAATATGCTAAACAGGCTGTAAACTAATTCCCTGATGCTCTCTGAGACATAAAATCCCATCAGTGAGGGAATAAAACAACATATTATCTAACGGTTACGTATGTGACGACTGTTTCTGCTTCTCGAGCACTCAGAACCTGCATTTTAATTCTTTACCACATCTGTTTCCTACAGAAAGCTCTGATGCTAATGTTAGTCCCTCTCAGCTTGATCAGTTTGTTGATAGTACTGCAGGTTGGCTGAGAAGTACTCTAGACTCGATTGCCCCCTTAAAAAAGAAGATTATCAAACGACAGAGGCTAGCTCCATGGTATGACTCAGAAACTCGTAACTTGAAGCAAATGTCGCGTAAATTTGAAAGAATGTGGCGATCCACCAAAACAGAAGAGTCTCGTTTACTCTGGCAAAATAGTCTTAATAAATACAGGAAGGCCCTACGGCATGCTCGAGGTGTCTACTACTCCTCCCTCATAGAAGAACATAAAAACAATCCCAGGTACCTTTTCAGCACTGTAGCCAGGCTGACAGAGAGTCACAGCTCCACTGAGCCAAGTATTCCTATAGGCCTCAGCAGTGATGATTTCATGAGCTTCTTTAATGACAAAATGCTAAAGATTAGAGACTCTGTAACCTCCTGCTGTTAACTGGTGCAGATGTATCTTTGGAAACTGCTCACACACCTGATGTTTACACTGTTTTTCTCCAATTGACCTTCCTGAGCTAAATTCTCTGATATCTTCCTCTAAACCATCAACCTGTCTTTTAGACCCGATTCCAACCAAGCTGCTTAAGGAAGTCTTTCCCTCAATTAGCACTTCTTTACTAGATATGATCAATATGTCTTTATCGACGGGCTATGTACCCCAGTCTTTTAAACTAGCTGTAATTAAGCCACTTCTTAAAAAGCCTACCCTAGATTCAGGCACCTTAGCTAACTATAGACCTATATCTAACCTTCCTTTTATCTCAAAGATCCTTGAGAAAGCAGTCGCTAATCAATTATGTGACTTTCTTCATAACAACAGTTTATTTGAGGACTTTCAGTCAGGATTTAGAGTCCACCATAGCACTGAGACAGCACTGAGAGTTTCAAATGATCTACTTCCTGCTTCAGACAGAGGACTTCTCTCTGTACTCGTCCTGTTAGATCTTAGTGCCGCTTTTGACACGATAGACCATCACATCCTGTTACAGAGATTAGAACATTTAATTGGCATTACAGGATCTGCACTAAGTTGGTTTAAATCTTATCTATCAGATCGATCTCAGTTTGTTAATGTTCATGATGTGTCCTCTATGCACACCAAAGTTAGTCATGGAGTTCCACAAGGTTCTGTGCTCGGACCGATTCTTTTTACCTTATATATGCTTCCTCTGGGTAATATCATGAGGAAACACTCCATTAATTTTCATTGTTATGCAGATGATACTCAATTATACTTATCTATGAAGCCAGACGAAACCAATCAGCTATCTAAACTAGAAGCATGCCTTAAGGACATAAAGATCTGGATGACTAGAAACTTTCTGCTACTTAATTCAGACAAAACTGAAGTTATTGTGCTCGGCCCAAAACACCTTAGAGACTCTTTCTCTAATGATATAGCTGCCCTAGATGGCATCAGCCTGGCATCCAGCACTACTGTTAGGAATCTGGGAGTTCTGTTTGATCAGGATATGTCCTTCATCTCCCACATAAAACAAATATCAAGGACAGCCTTCTTTCACCTTCACAACAAACATCAGACACATCCTGTCTCAACACGATGCAGAAAAACTAGTCCATGCATTCGTTACTTCCAGGTTGGATTATTGTAACTCGTTACTATCAGGCTGCTCTAATAAGTCACTAAAAACTCTGCAGCTGCTACAAAATGCTGCAGCACGTGTGCTGACAAGAACTAGGAAGAGAGATCACATCTCTCCTGTATTAGCCTCTCTGCACTGGCTTCCTGTAAAATCTAGAATAGAATTTAAAATCCTTCTTCTTACTTACAAAGCTCTTAATGGTCAGGCACCATCATATCTTAAAGAGCTCATAGTGCCATATTACCCCTCTAGAACATTGCGCTCCCAGGATGCAGGCCTGCTTGTGGTACCTAAAGTCTGTAAGAGTAGTGTTGGAGGTAGAGCCTTCAATTACCAGGCCCCCCTCCTCTGGAACAATCTACCAGTCAAGGTCCGGGAGGCAGACACCCTCTCTTCTTTTAAGAGTAGACTTAAAACTTTCCTCTTTGATAAAGCTTATAGTTAGGGCTGGCTCAGGCCTGGACTAGCCCATAGTTATGCTGCTATAGGTTTAGACTGCCGGGGGATCTGACACACCAAGCTTCTCTCTCTCTCTCTCTCTCTCTCTGACTCTCTGACTCTCTCTCTCTCTGTCTCTCTCCCTCTCTCTCTCTCTCTCTCCCTCTCTCTGACTCTCTCTCTCTCTCTCTCTGACTCTCTCTCTCTCTCTCTCTCTCTCTCTCTGACTCTCTCTCTCTCTCTCTCTCCCTCTCTCTGACTCTCTCTCTCTCTCTCTCTCTCTCTCTCTCTCTCTGACTCTCTCTCTCTCTCTCTCTCTCTCTCTCTCTTCCTCTCTCTCCCTCTCTCTCCCTCTCCCTCTCCCTCTCTGTCTCTCTCTCTCTCTCTCTGTCATATTAATGCTGCTCATTAACTCGGTATCTTCTGGTCCCATTAACATTACTAACCACATATCTTCCCGGGAGTTCTTGTGCTCCCTTGTCTTGAAGGTTCCTGAGGATCGTTGCTGCAGACCACCTGCTGCTGTGGACCTGCTCGACTGCAACAACTACTAACATCAGCCTTCCCCATAGTATCATTATTGTTGCTGCTAATGCTAATAGTAGACCTGTTGACTTCAACTGTTACAATTACGATTACCTCAGCCTTTATCATTACTCTGCTTCTCTCGCTAATTTATTTATTTATTTAGCCAATCTTCACCCTAGTCTACCACTATTATTGGCATTGTAACCATAAGTATGTGTCTGTTGTTGTTCATGTAACAAGGACATATGTTGTTGTTGCTCTCTTTGCCTGTCTCTATCCTGCATCTCCTTCTATCCCATGTTCGGCCCATCCAGTCTCTTCAGATGGCTGTTCAACATGAGTCTGGTTCTGCTCGAGGTTTCTGCCTGTTAAAAGGAAGTTTTTCTGCCAATGTGCCGAATTGCTAAGTGCTACTCATGGTGATTCATGTTGGGCCTCTCTTTAAATAACTTAACAAAGAGTCGGTCTAGACCTGCTCTTTCTGTAAAGTGTCTCGAGATAACCCTGGTTATGATTTGGCGCTATACAAATAAAATTTGATTGATTGATTACAGAACCTACAGAAGTCAGAGCAGTGTTTCTGTTTGTGTCTGTTTGTGTCTGACGTTGGAATCCAAACTGAGCCTGAACCCCGCTGACAGCTCTGAGAGACAGAAAGCTTATCTATCCCCGGGGGGGAATCTGCAGCTTACAGCAGGAATCACACGGTGTACAAAATCAACTTCAAACACAAGTTCAAACATGATCAAAGTCTGAGTGCAAATTACACCGAGGTGCAGAAATCAATGTGGGTGTAAAAAGTTGTAGAGATGTTGTGCGTGCTGCCCGAGGTTACAGAGGATGTCAGGTGTTTCACACGGAGGAGCAGTGCTCCGTTTTTATGCTCCACATATCTGCTGCCTTTTATGACAGCTGGGGCAGGAAACTCAGAAGCAGGAGGCCAGAACTTAAACGTTTCCAATAAGGAAATCATGTTTTTGATTGGACGGGTGCAGATACTTCACATCGACAAAAAAACACATTTCACTGTCAATAATTAGTCGGTCACATCTTTACTATCTCTGCTCAGAGGTGAACATGCAAAACAGCGACTGAGAAGCGTCAGCAGCCGGTGCGACACCATCACATCCTGAACCCTGGAAAGTCTGGGAGCGTTTCAGCCTCAACGCTGCAGGGAGAAGGATCGCCTGCAGGATCTGTGACGGATGGTGGTCCTCGGGTTCTCCTTATTTAGAACCAGAACTAAAAATCACATCACTTAAAGAGCTAACAGAAGGAGCGAGTTCAGAATAACTAATGAACTGACCACAAATCAGATCATCTCCTGTCCTCTCTCACAGCTGGTTAACCTCCCTCCTCCTCCTGAGCTGCGTCTGATGAACTCTCCTGCTGCTTCCAGCTCCTTCAGGCTGACCAGTGCCCAGTGTGATGAGCTGTTCGGATCAGTACCAGGATTTCTCTGATGGACACCAACTATTGGCGTTCTGTTTCAGCTGTGGAGCGCCTGTCCTTCTGTCTCCGCTGAGTGACAGTTTCACTGTATCTAGCAAGTCACAGGTGGGCTGAGATCTGTCTCACTGCAGCGCTATGAAGCCACAACAAACAGATGTTACTGAGATTTAATGACAATAAACAGGCTGAGAGGATGCTGAGAGAACTACATCAGGAGGCAGGTTAGTAAAGAGGCTGAGGTCATGCTCTGTCAGGTCTGTCTGTGAGACGACGAGAACACGACTTTAAAATGAGTGTTTTTTGAATGGGGTTTGGTTTGAGCATTTTGTGACACAGTGTCGATTGGCCATAGACTCGATCATTGTTGTGTTAATCATTTGGAAAACAAAGTGACCTAAAGATTCATCCAACTCTTTGAGGTTAGAAGTTTAAATCACGTTTGGAGCGGCTCCGTTTTAGACGAAGAACTTTCCTGACTCTCTGAAAGCGGGACAAACTGGGTAACCCACTTTTTAAAAATTCCCATCAGCCTCTTTTTCCGATCGACTCGGAGCTCTACGTCAGACCACAGACGGAGCAGACATGCAAACCGGCTGCTTTGGTTCAGAAAGATGTTTCTGCTAAAATGACTTTATTTTGAAAATCTAACCAGCTCCTTCCTGTGTATTAGTCCTTATCTGACGGCTTTATTCTGAAAGTCATTGCAGTTTTTTTCTTGAACTCAGTTGGCCACTTTATTTTGAAAGTCTAACCTGATATCACTTATTTATTAGTGCTTTCATGCGCCTTTATTTTGAAAGTCTAACTGGGTGTTTCTTATTTATCATCTGACTTATATCTGTAACATGACGATAGAGAAATAGTCGGTCTTCTCTCTGATGGTCCGCTTTGTTTTTCAGGTCACATTCAGGCTTCAGTCTGAAACCGACACAGTTTCATCAGCAGTGAAAAAGTCCTCAGAGCCGTTTAAAGATTCATGACGGGTTATATAAACATGGAGAATTCAGGTCTGCCCAGGAAACGCTTACAAAACGCTTCAATATGAGAGGTGGTTACAGAACGACGACACGACCGCACAGCAGCCTCATCACGGAGAAATAATATTAAAGGACTCAGAGGAAACAGGAAGTAACTTTACCTCCGGTTTCAAACCCAACATGTCACTGATCTGAGGTCAAAGGTCACCTAACACATGAAACAATAAAGCCTTATATAAAAAAGTCATGTTGATTTGTTGCTATAGTTACACACACGGAGCGAGCATGACGCCTCTTTTTGCTCATTACATCCCAATCACACACATTCAGGTGAATTCAACCAATCGCTGCGCCTTTGGCTCAACCCTTGCAATTGTGGCCAATCACGTTACGGCTCTCAAAGAGTCATTGTGCAGGGATCACGTGTCCTGTGTCTTGCTTTAGTTTTAAATGTCTCCGCTGTATTTTTGAGTCAGGGTGACAAAAGGACACCTCTCCTCTGAAAGCTGGTTTAATTCCTGTTTAAAATCAATATCCACTACAGTTTATTCCCACGCAGCCCGATGCAGCCCGATGCTGCGAGGAGCTGCGAGGAGCTGCGAGGAGCTGCGAGGAGCTGCGAGGAGCTGCTGCGCGCGGAGATCCTGTAAGAGACAAACATCAGCTCCGTCCTGCAGCAGAGGCAGCGTGGGAGGACTCACAGCTGAGCAGATCGACACACAGCAAACACACACCAGGACTTCTGCTGTTTACAACAAGTGTGTTAGAGTCCTGACTGGCTGCTGGGCTGCTGGGCTGCAGAGTCAACGTAGGACTCACTCACAACTGAAAGATCAATCTGAGCCCTTAGAAGGTGCAAATTATTCCGGATTTCAGTTGTTAGCACGGTGCATTGTTTGGAAAGGTGGGAGGATCAGGAGATCATTATTATAATGGTGGTGTTTTAATATGCAGCAGGTTTAATTAAGACTACGAGGAGTTTGGTACACCGAATAAAGGAGCTGCTGCTGGTTTTATTAACCACAGACTTTACACTAACTAAACAGCAGACCGATGTTTGCTCGAGGTCAGACGCTTCAGATGACCGAGGAAACTCTTTCCAAACAGACTCCTCACTTTTATTACAGCTAGTGCTTGATGCCATTTACACACGTGCACTCCTGGAGCCGGGTGCACCAGCTGTCTCCGCCCTGCAGGCGCTGATGGAGCTCAGATTTTGTGCCAGTCGGGTCTTTCAGAACGGACAGAGGGAGACATGACAAATGTACATCGGACACGACTCCTCATTTCACGATCCGTAAAATGTGTTTTACTTTTTGTTATCCAAATCTTCTGTGGATCGTTTGATGAGAGACGTCAGCGAGTGGAGACGTGTGTTGCTTGGTAACAGTCACCGTTTGCGAGTGTTCATGTGGACGTGCATCATGAGACTGGGCGCAGCTACGACCGGTGTCAGTCAGGCCGGTACACACGGTGTAAATTCCAACTGAGAAGTTGGTCGTAGCTAAGCGTGACGTAAGAGATAAGACGCCCAGCTGGTGCACTCGGCTCCTGACAATTTCCACCTGCCCCAGAAATTTGCCCACATGCCCCTCGCGGCGTGAGACGGGGCGGTCTCATGAGGCAGGACATGACGTAAAAAGATCGCTGTGGTCCTCGCAGCCAGCAGCTCCTGAATCTCTTCCCCTCTCCAGTCTGCAGACTTCTTTGCTGTCGTCTTGTAAACGATCCTGTTCACACCGGTCACATGATCCAAACGTCATCACCCCGCCCACTCGCGACCGGTACGACCTGCTGCCTTCACACATCGACTCAGCGCGACTTCGTGCCGACATTTTACTAGAAGAAGTCTGCATAAATCAGGGAGAACAATTCGCCCGTTTGCGTTCACACATGCAGACACAAACCCAAACACTGAGAACTCTTTGATTTATTGTCAGTGCATCAAACAGAAGGTCATACAGCCGTCTTTCCCCTCTGTATACCTGTCACCTGAGCCTCTGTAACCCCATTTAACCGCCCTCCATATCCCGCTCCCCAAGACCCCGTAATCAGCCCGATGCCTGCGTGTGACCCCTCGCTGACGTCGCATTAACATGCAGCAAACCACCGCAGTATATCAGGACACAAAGCAGAGCCCTGTGGGGAGGGGGATTTCCCGACGCTTAAATCTGGAGCAGTGAGGGGATTATTCTTCCAGGGAGCCGGAGAGGAGGAGATGAAGCGACGGAGAGGGTGGAGGGGGGGATAAGCTGCTGAGTAAAAGAGGAGGGGGTCTGATGAAGTCTGTCTTCATAGAGCTGCAGCTTCACTCAGGGAACACAAGTCGCTTCATGTTCTGATCTCACAAAAGGCTCCTGAAGAAGTTCTTCAAAGTTCAGCTTTCCATTATAAAGATGGCCAACGTCTCCACCTCCTCTTCTCGTACAGAAGTGGAGCCTCAGCTACGTCCGACACGGCATCCCCTCCACACCAAACTCCTGCGGTTTTACAAGGGAAACGAAGGAGCGGAGGTGTGAAGGAGACAGAGGATGATGGGAGGAAGTCTTCTGACATGATGCCCAGAGGAGCAGAGATCAAGCAGGAGGCAGAGATTGGTGGTGGGGGGGGGGGAGTCGAAGGGGGAAGGGAAGGATTGAAGATGAGCAGGGATGGTGACGGCGTGACGAAGCCCCTTACCCACTCGCTTCTTCCCCTGAGGGCGAGTTAGCGACACGTTCGCTCCACTGAAGCCGACAAGACTTTAATTAGAACAATATAAGAGCGGAGCCGAGGAGGAGGAGGAGGAGGAGGAGGAGGAGGAAGGAGCAGAGCAAAGGAAATCCTCGCCAAGCAACCACTCTGTCTCTGCTCAAACTAAAGCAACCCAGCACGAAGTGTTCTCCAGGAGTGAGAGGGGAAACAGCTCAAACGCACTCATCAGGACGCTCAAACTTTGTCTCCTCCTGAGAGGTTCTGTCCGCAGCTCTCTTTACCCCTGTGAGGTAACGTCACCTTGTTCAGCTGTTGCTAAAATGTTAGCCGAGTTGGGAAGCCCCCGTGTGTCCTCGCTAAAGTGTCCGAGTGAAACAAGCAGACTTACGATTCAGTCCTCGCAGTGGAGTGTCACAAATCGCTGTTACAATTGCATTACTTGTTATGCTAACCCCCACCGTGGCTAACGGACACACCTGCGTGTGGCGGGCGCTAACGTCCAACCCTGCAGCATTCAAACAGCAGCAGCTCCTCAGAGGTCCGACACATTTATTAGGATGAGAAAATCGACGTGCAAAAGCTCAACGTGTCGCCCTCAGAGGACGTCGGTCTGAAGTTTGAGCACAAACCTGCGTGTGTGTAACGACTGTGATCATCCAATATCACCACCGTCATTATCTGCTCGTTAAGTGGATCTAATGTCCGCACGCACGCACGCACGCACGCACAGATGCGCACACACACACACACAAACACACAAGGAATTCACAATGTGTGTGTGTGTTTCTGCTCTCACCACAGATACCACCTACACTTGACACTTCTAAACTCCACTTGCTCTCTGTGTGTGTGTGTGTGTGTGTGTGTGTGTGTGTGTGTGTGTGTGTGTGTGTGTGTGTGTGTTTGTGTGTGTGTGAGGCTATCAACACTTCCTGGTAATTCTCAGCCTCTCTCTTTTGCACTCTGAGCTGTCAGCACTGGGAGGTCAAAGGTCAAAGACTGGAAAGAGTGGTTTAAATGGTTCTCATCACAGCAGCTGTGTCCCAATCCACGGGCTGCAGCTGTCGAAGGAGGCGGTGCACGGAGGACGCTCCGTTCATCGCCTGCGCAGACGTTAAAGCCGACCTGAAATGAGACGGTCTGGTCGACCCTTGCGTCACTAAACACTACTCCTGTCGCCTAGCAACAGGTAGCTAGCGGGCTAACTAGCTGGCATAACTAACATCACATAACTTAACCTTTTATTTAAGAGATAACTTGTCTCAAGGGCCCTTTGGTTTTCTCAAACATGTGTAACGCAGCTATTCGACTGAGTTGAAACCAAAACGTTAACGTTAACAGCGTATTCCTCGGCCGTTTAAAACTCCGCCATCTCGTTTGAATTAGCGCGCAGTGCATCTTGGGATACGATGGGCCGGGGAAACGGAGGACGCATTAGTCGGGTGCATCTGAAGGAGCCTTCGAAATGGGACAGCCTTCGCACGCTGCTGTGACCGACGGCCTTCAGATACGGCCTTCGAAGGCTGCAGCCGCTGGGACGCAGCCTGGGTCTGTTTGTTTCACAGAGGAGGAGAGCTCTGCAGGTTCACAGCCTGACATGCTGTTGCTCCTGCATCTGTAAAGCGAGCTTCACGGGAGCACGGAGGTGATGTGTGAGCATTCGAAGGAGTCACACGCGGTTAGAAAAAGGATGTTATCGTGCAGTCTAATACTGGATATGCTGAATGTTTCACTGTGGCTTGATTGATGTGTTCATCAGAGCTACATGAGACAGATGATGAGGCTGAAATGCCTCCCCGTCCCTTTAAAAAACGAAGAACTGGACTTCCCCTTTAAGAAGCTGGATGTGAAACACCTGACGCCTCCGTCTTACTTCTATCTGACCTGTTTGAATCCTCTGGCCAGGTATTATTTACTCTCTAAACAAAGGTTTTAGCTGCAGTGGAGCTTGCTGTGTATCATGGGCAGCAGCTCCGGCTGTACGCAGGTTCATGTGAGGCTGAGGGGGGAGCGTGTTCAGGGGAAACGTTGGCTGCAGGCCTGGTTAAACAAAGCCGGGTACGGCGCTGAGGCGTGGCTCGGGTGGCATTCGCCTCCGAGCGGACGGCCGTCTGAAAAAACAAGCAGGTGTGCATGCCATTCCTTATAGGGCAGCATCACAGACAGACAGACAGACAGGCAGACAGAGTGTGAAGAAGAAGGAGAGGAGGACTGAGGTCTGGCTTACAGGCGCCGGGCCGGTTCTTGTTGTAAGGAGGAAGTGTTCCTGTCGGGCTGAAGGATCGGCAGGTTCACTGCTTACATAAGACACTCTCACACTTCTCTCTCCCTCTCATGCATGAAGCCTCACACTGAACAAGCCTGCAGCTGCATTATTCAGACACAAAGCACCAAAGTGCTGCTGCTCCGAGAAGGAAGAGGCTCTGTGAGGTTTCTGCAGTTACACTGGAGCCATTTTGAACATGACTACGAGTCTGTTTTCAGAATCCAAGCAAGTTATCGCAGGTGAGCGAAGAGACGGGACCGTAGGAAGAAGTTAGGAGGGCACAGCAGAGATTTTAGAGTTAGCTCAACATGCTAATGCTTTGCACAGAAAGTCCAAGTGTCACCTTCAGCCCCAGAAACAGGTTCAAGTTTTCATCGCTCAGTGAAGGAGCAACACATCCACAGCGTTCCTGGCTGATTCTTTAAGAAAGGTGGCCTTATGGGTAATGTATGCTGCAGACTCTTTCTGCAGGTTGATTTTGTAAGTAGGTCTCTCCTCTGACAGAAAAGTACCAGGATGAACGGCGGACACGGTGACGCTCATGGGACGTGACGAAGAACAGATATACTTCATGACTGAACTGAAGAGTCTGAGGTGTCTGCACTTTAACATTTATTCTCATCATTCTGAACACAAACACTTTCTGCTCCTGACGTCTCAGAACACGCAAAACTTTATAAATCACGAGCGTCTTGGTGATAAAATGTTGTTTCCTGTTTGCAGAGTAAACACACAACAAGGTTCTGACGAGACGCACATACTGAACATTAAATCAGGTATAACACACTTGTGTGTGACGCAGTGTGTGTGCTGTATAAAGCTGCACAGAGCTGCACAAACAAGGTGTGGAGGAATGTGAACAATGTGTCAAACTGTCAGCACGCAGAGCCTGAATCCTCACACACACAGGGAGCACACTGCATATCTGCCTGTGAGCGCGCACGAGTGTGTGAGTGTGTGAGTGTGTGTGTGTGTGTGTGTGTGTGTGAACATCATGTAATTAGTGGATAATGTACAGAATGAGGCAGCAGAGATGAGAGCAGAATGACTCCTCGCTCCAGCAGTGACGGAGCACACGCCGGAGGTCCTGCTCCATCTACACCTTCACACTGATAGTAATGTTTGTGTACAGGGAGCGAGAAGTAATAACAGCTGTAATAATCCTTTAACATTAATCCTCCTCTGCATCTCTGACTTAATGACTGCCTGGTTTGTGCCTCAAGTTGTTCATTTTCTTGGAGCCAGAAGAAGAAGACCACATGTGGAGGAGAGGGTGGAGCTGGAGAGGAGCGAGAGGTTAGCCAACCAAACCAAGTGATCAAAGCTGCACAGACCTGTGGCTGACGTGTTGTCGCTAACGAGCTAGTTAACCATCGTGTGTCCTGCAGAGTGAGACTCATGCTGTGGTGGCTGACTGAGTCCTTTTCTTAGACGCTCAGGGAGCTTGTGGCGGCCGTGCAGCTCGTTCACACATTTTCTTCTTGAAGAGTGAGCGAGCTAACAGGCAGGTAGCACAGACACAGACAGCTGCTAATCAGGGCTAACCATAGACTGTTTAAAAAGATGGCCGACATGACAGCTCCCTAAAAGTGGAGCCAAACCCTCTCTGTCGCCCCCTGCTGACTGGCTGCAGTATAGCTCATAAAGCCCGCCTCCTCCATGTTAACCTCAGAGCAACACAAGAAGCTGTTCTGCTGTTAAACACGCCGGCGTGTGGGATCCTTGCTGTTTTTCGGTAAGTTAAGTGTGTGTTTGGGTTAGCAGAAGTGGCTACGGCCGCTTCACCCGCCGATCTCCACTGCGCAGACTCTGGCTCCGTATGACGTCACCATCGCAAAATGGCAGCGCCTATCACAGGGCTGTTTTGGCATCACTTTCGTACAATGGGAGCAGATGGAGACGCGTCGTCCATCTTTATATCATTGGTGCTAACATATAAATATGTTCGTCCAATAAAGCGCACACACAGATTATCTGTCTGATATTTACATGAACAAATCTCCAAAAGGCTCCAACAGCACAAACACGGCCCAGAGGTTACGTTCAGTGACTGAGTTAGCTGAGGGGACACCTAGCAGACAGCTAGCAGCTCCCAGCTGTCACTCAAAGAGGCCACGCCCCTAATGATGCATCACTTTAAGCCTAAAGAAGTATGTTTTCCTCTCGTCTTTCTGAGCTCTTGTTCTGTACTTCATCACTTTCACTTTGCATGAACAAAAATAAAGTTCAGATGTCCTCACGCGATTCTTTCTGATTAGCAAAGTTTCAACTTGTCAAGTTTGAACACCAACATGCCATCAACCATCAGCTTTGTTCATAAGAGGGCAGGGGGCTGATGGTTAAACTGATCTTGGTGCACAAAAAAAGCAGTCCAGGTAATGTGGGAACACCTGTGCTCTGAAGGCTCACAGGGTAAAGGGTGAGGTAAGGGTCCGCCTCGCTTGCTCTTGTTCCTGTATCATACCTCTCTTACATGTTTATTTTATGGAAAGCAAATCTCACATAGAGAAGAGACGTTTCAGACATGATTCATGAGGAGACCGCGGCGGGATCACTGCGGACCCCGTGTGTGTCGTCGTATCGGTGTGTCAGTGTGTCATGTTGGCGTATTTTAATCCACGGTCAGAGAGGAAGGAAGCCGAGCGGCAAACATCCTCCTGAACCGGAGCGATGGAAAGTGTGACCGCTCACACGGCTCACGCATGACTTCACCTCAGTGTCGCATCCCAGCACGCGCACACGCACACGCGCGCACACACACACACACACACACGCACACACGCACACACGCACACACGCACACACGCACACACGCACACACACACACACACACACACACACACACACACACACACACACACACACACACACACGCACACACACCCGGGGCAGGATAAATGTCCTTTTTGTATTTCATGTTGGGGAGGAATTGACCGAGGTGATGCTAGTTAAAGGAGGCTCATCGGTCCTGACACAAGAAGAGGTTTGTGTCACAGATCAAACATATACGACAAGGACTCGCACACACACTGTATATATATAAACATCATATGTGGCCAATGTTTGCAAAACCACAATAAGATTATTTAATGTAATGACGCATGGAGGTCACGCCGGACAGGCTCGCGCGGGACAGGCTGTTCAGGATCTCCTGGCGTGGCGAGCAGCATCAACGTGTTCGATCTGAACATGGACCCCGATCGCACGTCCGCTAGAATCGCCGCTTTGCTCTTGAAGGCCAAAGAGCACAGAGCAGCCATAGCTTGGGCCTCATGATGCTGCTGGACCCCTGAAACGTCGACACACACCCAGCATGGGGCGAGGGGGCAACAGTGGCTATACCTTCAGAAATGTGATGCAAAAATATGGATGTGTGAGGAAACAAGACGAGGTTTGGTGAGGATGGACGGTGTGGCACCGCCGTGTTTCTCAGCCCCTGACTCCTATATGATAACTACGGAAGCCCTAAGTGGACATGCATCCATACATTTTATTGACTCTGTGTTCCTGTGTGTTATCTCGAGATATCAAAGCTGGTTTTCTCGTGATGACGGGATCATGTAGAAAACAGAGCAACCGGCTGCTCACTGTGACGTCACAGAGACATGCTGCCATCGCCCACACTCCTGAGGTCCGTTCAGCCTGCTCCTGTGTTTGTGCTCTGAGGAGACGGGTTATGATCATCTGACGTTACGGTGCTGCAGCGCTGTTACCTCCAGATAAAGTAAATAAAATGTATGTATGCATGTCCGCTCAGGGCTTCCGTAGATAACATCAGATCATTTTATGTTAAAACTCATTTAGTTGCCTCACAAATCATCGAGAGCCTTTATAACAACTTGGTTTGATCATAACAACACAACAATATCATATGAAGCTGTTGGTGCCCTCGGCCCTCTCTTCCTGTTTCCAACACGATCCACGGCCCTCTCTCTCATACAGCCAGACTTTGTAAAGTAGATCCTACAGAACTCAGTTTGAGGGTCCAATCAGGTCGTCTCCAAACCAAACTCTCCTTGCAGCCTCAGGAGTCACATGTTCGACCAGCGTTTTCTAAAAGAGCCGGCTGTCGGTCGGATATGAAATCATTTCCTGCTCACTTCTTTCTGACTTTATCTTTTCCAGTCGTTTGATATCATTTCCCTGGATGAAGAAAGAAACAAGATGAGCTCAAGTTAGGGGGAAGGTCGGCCTGCAGCCTCGCAGCTCTGACAAACACTTCCTGGGAAACACCGATGTGTGATTTATGTTTCCACCAGATTGAATCATTCGGAGCCTGTCAGGGACTATCTGTGTGTTGACACGTGCATGCACAGTGCAATGTTACTGTAATCTGTCCTGTCTTGTGTGCCAGCTTCCTCCGTTTCCTCCTCCCTGCAGAGGCCGGCCTCAGAGGAAGTGACTCCTATTAATGACGTGCCGTCCGTCTGCAGCAGCAGAACAAATGGATTTACAGCTGAAATTGGTTTCCAGCCCCGTCGGTCGGCCGGCTCCGTCACGCTCCGACCGGCTCAACAGGAAGGAAAATTAAAAATCAGACGTTACTGTAGAGAGCTGTTCTACACCGTCTCTGCTCTGTGGGGGCAATAATCTGTCACCTTCAGAATAAAAGCCCTCAAACAACAAGAAGACACAGAGGACGCTGCTCTGTGATTGGCTGGCAGGTTGTTGTAAAGGTTAATGGTGCAGGAAGTGACTCTCTTCATGGAGGCTGTCTCTGCACAGCTCGGGTCGGCTGATGAGTGTCGTCTGTGTGCTATTCTGATGGTTAGCACACAGAGTGAAGTCTGTACAGGTGGGAGGAGAGGAGCAAACAGGTGGGAGGTTCATTTAAATGAGACACAGCAAAGCGGGAGTTATGTGGTGTAAATAAACTGTATTAGCCTTTGTGTTATAAGAATACACGCGGACAGCTCCGTCTGATTTATCAACGTTTCAAAATAAAAACTTTCAGAAAAAATAATTAAATGCTAATTAACTATTGTTTAATATCTGATTGAATTGTATTTACCTGCCTGTCAATCTGCCCACACGCTCACTGAGTCTTCCACAAGCTAAAGCTAACGAGCTAATTGCACAAGACTGTCAGAGAAAGCTAGCGTGATGCAGTTAGCGACGATAACGATGCAATCCGCTCCAGACAATCTCTCATGAACTAGTCCTGCAGAGAGGAGCAGCATGTTTGTGTGTTTTGGAGGGATTTACGTTGTCTTTTTTTGTGTTTAATACTTTTTTAAAATCTAGCATAGCATGCTAATGTCTCTAAAGTTACCTTGTGCACCCTGATGCAGCTTAATCAGCATAAACACAGAGACAGGTTTTCTTCTTGTTTGGTCTTAATTAAGCAAATTAATGTGATTGATATTTCTAAGTAAAATATATTGGCAAAGTTTTGGTTTGAAACATTTGAATTGTTCAAATTAAATTTCAGCACAGGGCCATAGAGATATTCACAGGATGTTGAACACCACACACATCTCTTCACTCTGTGAGATAGCCCCGATTTTTCTGATTTCGTATTAAAATTATCTTTGGAAACAAACACAACACTAGACAGCTCCTGCAGACCGCCTCAGGTTTTCTCCTCATATAAAGTTTCAGCTGATACACCTGCACGCCTACGTTTCGTGACTCACCTAGATCACGCACAACATGGACATACAAGGACTGTGCATCCTTTATCGGACACATTCCAGCAGAAGCGCTGTCTACTATCCGGGGCACATAATCTAGTGTCATGGTCGGGGATCTGGATAGTCTTGATTGTTTAGTTCATGTCGGTTTGTGATAATAAAAGAGAGTCGCGGAGAAAATACCAAAACAATGTAAGGCAGTTAGGTTTATGTCCGATAATGGATGACACGCAGGGGGTTTTGCGCTGCAAAGGTAATCAAGCATCACCAATTCAGAAAAGGCAGGTTGGACGGATTATACACACATAATCTAACAGGAAAATGTTATAAAACTACTCACATTCGACTAAGTACCAACTGGAGAGTCTGAAATCTCAACCACAGCTAACCTGGTTAGCAAGTAGCGCACATACATGATGAGTGAAGACAACATCGAGCGAAAATACCATTTAAATATTGTGTAATTCTGTTTCATCTTGCTTGACATTGACTCACAAACCTCAAAAACTGTATTTAACACATTTTCCATATTCACATGGGGCAGCTCTTTAATTCGGCATTACAATGATAAGCAACGCAGCTCATATAACAACACAACTCTACATTTCAGAAAGAATGTGCGTCACTCCGTGTACAGATAAACGTACACGACAGGCAAGAGCGGCAAACAGCTCGAAGCATCCATAAAGTACAAATGTCATCACAAAGTGTGCTAATTGTTGAGTTTTGACAGTGCCGACACAAATCACTAATATGCCACCCTCAAATCAAGTTATAAATTACACTTTATGAGGAATATTTTCTCACCAACAAGCAATTAAAATATAATTCCCAAATTTTCCAATGCGGTTTGGCGCAACATTTTCATCCTTCAGGACGAAGCTTAGCTAGCACACAAAACACTGTCCGACAATGGAACCTCTGTATGTGCGCGTGCTTACCTGCAGCTCGGCCCTCTCCACCTCCCATTGCGCCCTCTCCACCTCGAAGCGGGCCCACTCATGCTGGAGAAAGTGCAAGATCCCCGGGATGTTGTACTGAGCCCTGGCCGCCTCTCCGCCGCCGAACTCCCCAGTCTGCGGAGCTTTAATATTCCCAGCACCGGGCAGCCCCGAGTTGTTGTTGTTATTGAAGAAGACACCGGGGCCCGCCTGCTCGTCCATGGCCGGACCGGGGCGATGTGGCTTGTGGTTCGGTCCGGTTCTCTCAGCCGCTTCGTAGAAAAATCCTCCGGAGGGAAATATAGTCCATCAACAGTCCTCTCTGATGGCCCGCACAACTCCTGTCTGAACCAGCTGTCAGATGATGAGACAATCGTCGAGCTAACGGACAAAACACAACAACTGCACTTCCTGCCTGGTCCTTCAAAATAAAACCAACGTAAGTAAGTACACGTGCAGCAAAACGATGTAAATAATACATTAAACATAAATATAATACGTGCCAAAAAAGAAATAATCAATTATGCAGGAAATGTATACTAAACTAATATTCATAAATTGTAAATAATGAAATATGAAGAACATGTCTAATATCCTGGCCGAAATAAAGTGGGTCTGCAATTCTTTTTTGATCAGCTTGTATGATTATTATTTTACAATGTTTATTTCATTATTAATTACACGATCGTTATCCATTTTGTACACTGGTAAGCACAGAGAAGTGTCAAGTGTTTTATTTATTTTTTTGCCAGTTACAAGGAATTCGTCTGTTTTACTGTACAGTAAACGAATAAATAGAATTTAAATAAATAGAAAGCAAGTGATCAGCAGCACTTCTGCTGTCCAAAACGTAAAAGATTAAAATAAAAACATGAAAGAATATTCATAAAATAGGTACGATATGTCTATTTTTTAATTTTAATCAAAAAACTTTGATTGATTGAAAATTTATATAATTTTTAAGTTAAAACGTCAGTCATATGATGTTTCTTTTCAGACACCTACATGAACACGATTGTACTACTACGGCTCTTAAAACAAACCTTTATTTTGAAGGCACAGCCACTTGCCTTACATTAAATGGCTTCACACACCTGTGCAAAGATATCAACCCCACTCAGTCCCACCCACTGCAGTAAATCTCCACGCCATTGGCTGATCACATGAAGGACAAATAAAATGATCTAATTGAAAAAGAGTTTAGTTAACGTACCTCCAGATTGATTGTTTATGTCATGATGGTTTTATAGGTTCTGGTCTATTATGAATAAACACAATTATATGGTTTCTTAGGCTAAATTAATACCACTTTTAAGAATGAAACATATAATAATAGTAGATGGGCTGAAATGGCATCATGGTGACAAGAGTTACAAAATAAAAGCAAACATATTTTTGCTTATGAATTAAAATAAATCAATTTCTTTTTTAATTTGGTTTGAAGATATCATGTTTTCAGATAAGTAATCCAGTGGATTTTATGGCCTTTTGCCATATAACTGCAGCCGGACGGGGACCAGGAAACATGTCCCCAAGGGAACAATAAAAGTATATCTAATCTATACATTTTCTTTTTTTTTTTATAATAAGTTTTGACATTTAATTTCTTCTTTAAAGCAGCTGAAATGATGTAAATTATGATTAGGGTTCTTACCTAAAGCTGTGATATTAATGTAAAGCATCATTGCAGCAATCAGCTTCACTCTCTCAGATACATCTTGTTGTTGCTTATTGTTGTTCCTCCTGGCCACTAGGGGGCGCTCACAACTGTATCCAATATGTCTAAATATGCTTCATATATGCTATCTATGTTTTGTTTTAAAATCATTTGAAAGCATGAAATTGATTATTTACTGCTATTTCCTTTCAAACATGCGAATAATTTAAACGTGTTTGTAATAATTTAATTTAGTAAAAATGTAGTTTGTAGTTTTTTAGCTGCTGCCATCTTTTTAGAACCAGAAGTGACCATATTTGGAAAAAAGGGTGGAGCTGAAGAGGATGGAGGGGTTGGCGTATGCTAAGTTTTCAGCTATTGCTAGCTTGGTCAGCAATTTACATCCATAATTAACTGCAGCTGCGATATTAAATCAGATGCTAATTTAAGCTAGCTAAGTGCAGCTTTTAGACAAAATGTTCTTACTGAAAAAAACGAAGATCCGACTCCTCAGAGCGTTTTTTAGACGCTGAAAAATACATTTTTTCATTCGCTGTGGTAGCAACCTGTCAATCACAGGTAGCCCCGCCCTAACCCCGCCCCTCTTCCTGGTCTGTGTGACTCTCAATGGGAGCATCAGTGACTAAATGAACATCATGCTGTGTTGAAGAAGACTTGAAACTAGAGACTGAGACCATAAACTCATTAGGAACATGTTTACTGAGGGAATACATCAGGAGAGGAGGAGGAGCAAGTTCTCATAGACTTCTATATTGGACTTGATTTTGCAACAGCGCCCCCTGCAGGCCGTTGGAAAGGATGCACGTTTAAACCAAGTCTGCATTGACTTAATCTAGCTCTTACACACAGTTGTGAGAATTAGTGCTTTTTCATCAGTAAAACTGATCTGATTAGGCAGCTTCTCTTCCTCTGATGTCTCCCTCACGGCCCTGCAGCCTCTGACCCCCGGTGTGTGTCCGTGTATGTCTCCCTCCGCGGCTCTAACTTGATTAAACCCGCAGATGATTCACGCTGCCGCTGCTGCGCCCATGTGCCAATCAGCTGATGCGACTCAGCCGCCTCTATTTAACTGCTGCTCGGTTCTGACCGCATTTCACCCAGCTCTGTGCTGCCGCTGCCTCCATCACACACTCACACACACAGCATGCCTCCGTTCAGTAAGGCCCAGCCGCAGACCAAAGCCTTCAAACAGAGGAAGAGCTTCGGTAAATGTCTCCAAAAGAACGACAACAATGGAGGAAAAGTCGTTTGGAAAAATCTCTAACTTCTCTTTTCTCCTCAGCGACGCGGAAACAGGAGGTGGCGGGGATTCGGTCCAAGTTCCCCAACAAAATCCCGGTAAGTTTGCGGTAGAAATGACTAACATTTAATAATGACAGGTGATTGTATATGTTCTTACCTGTATGTTTGTGCTCGCAGGTTATAATTGAACGGTACGACAAGGAAAAGTATCTCCCTCCTCTGGATAAAACCAAGTTCCTGGTGCCCCATGAACTCACCATGACCCAGTTTGTCACCATCATCAGGTACGTTTTTATCTCCCTTCAGAGGTGTAAGGTCTTCACGGGATGGATCTGGGTGATAAATGTGCATTAACGTGCTGCTGGAGACGTTTAGGATGCGGCTAGTTGTGCTGCAAGATAGTGTATATTTTGGATTTTAATCAGAGTGAACATAATGGCGGTTTATGGTAAAAAAAAAGAAAGCTGCGCCTGAGGATTATATTTCGGTATTGATCGATGTGCTGATGACTCTTTTGGTTCTTTGTTTTAGTCTGTGATAAGTCAGAAAGTTGTTTAAAAATCATATTTTATGTTTTCCTCCAAATGTTCAAAAAACAATTATTCATCGTCTGCTTATTCGATACACAGAAACTCAAACACGTAGGCTGTAACATGACTTATGGAAGGGCTGGAATTTTTGATTGAAAACGGATTTAACAATCAAACAGTAGATCGATTCAGCTGCTGCAAAGTAATCCTTTGGGGGGGGGGGGGGGGGGCAAATGTGCCCGGTCAAAGTTTGTCCACTAAAAGGCTTTTTTTTTTTTTTGTTAAAGGCACATTCCTCTTTTTTTTTTTACCTGGGTCATATCTTTATATTTTTAGTGTTTGAACGTCTCCAGTAGATGTGTTCATCCTGCAGCAGTGAAACAGGCTGTAATGGCTGCAACATAATCCTTGATGGGTCAAAGGTCGTCCACTAAAAGTTCTTGTTGTTTCCAATGACAGGCTCAGATTGTTATTCTAAGTGTGTGACAACATGACAGAAAGGATCCCTACAGAGATAGACCTTTTTGTTACAGAGGAAGATGATTGTTTTAACCACACACAGACGTTACATCGCTCTCTGCACACACACCAGACTCCATTCAGAAAAACACTGATTTTAGCTTGGAGAACATAAGTGTTGCTGGCTGCCTCTTTTTATAATTCTGTTTGTTATTCTGTGACTTTGATGGTTTTTTTTAAATGGTTTCTTTAGAACCACATGTATGTAAAAAATATAAAGTAGTGGTAGTCCAGCAACTGGCTTTGGCTTTTAGATCCAACACGGTTACAGAGACAAACTTAAAGGTCTAGGCAGAGTGTTTTGTAATAATTTTTACCGTAGAAAATGGATATAGGGTCTGATCTATGTTCTGGAAATGTCAATTTACACACCAAACACCACGGACTCAACTTTTGAGTCTAAAGTTTGTCTTTCTTCCTTCCTGAAGTCTTCCTTGTTTGTCAGGATTACTCTGCAAAAAGTGTCAGGTCAAACAAAACGTGCTGTTTTATCAAATCAGGTGATCAGAACCTTTCCTTAAATGGATCAGGTTTAAAAGAATCTTCTAAGAATCACTTATTTCGGATTTCCTCCCCATTGTCCGTGTTAAAAGAAACAAACTAACTATTAGCATGTTTAAGAATATGAAAGAAATGATTAAATAATTCAGCATCTCTTTCCACAGACCGTGTCCCTGTTTCTCTGCATAATCTGCAGAACATTAAGTTTTCATGGTCCCTGTTTCTCAAGGAGTCAGTCAGTCAGACCTGAGTGGATTATGCAGAACAACAAGGCCCGAGTGTTTATCGAGAGCACATTAGGAAACAGTCTCAGTAAGTGTGTGTCGGCTGTGAGCGCTGCAGAAAGGAACCTTTAGGACGACGACTAAACAAGGTGAAACTTTGCATTAAAGAAAATACCATGCAACATGCGTTAGTGAGGCCATTCAAATAGTTATAGTTTTCATGCAACACAAATGTAACGGTTCATTAAGAGGTCATTCTGTGGAATATATCCAGGGAAGTGTTGTTGAAACCACTTTGCATCTTTGGATCTCATTTTTCTTGTTGGATAATAAATTGAACTGTTGTATCACCTTTTCCTCTGACGGCGGGCGGCTAGCTGAGTGTTACTAACAAACTTTAAGGGTGGATACTGACTTGTTTTATGCCGATATTCTCCTATTGAGTAACCCTAGTTTTCTTTTTTTTGGGCTGACTGCCGGGGTCAGCCCACACATGGGTCTGTATGTGACTGAGTGAGTGTGTGAGGGTACTTTCACAGCCGTAGAGAGAGAGTTGCGACGTCACAATGGTGGATCATGGAGCACATTGGACTCTGTCTATACGGCTCTGGATACTTTGTTCTGGGAGTAGGCGGGGCTGCTCCTCCGCTGCTCGTCCGCAGTGCACACCTGCTTTCAAACACGTTGTCATCGGCCTCAGGTAAATGTTGAATATAAATTCTCATATTAGTCTTTTGTGGGTTTGAAACTCATTTCTGTGGTGTTAGTGTTAGTTACGTCTCCTCTCGCCATTCCTCCTCTACTCTGGACAAATGGGGCTCCTGCAGCGTTCTGTTCCCAAGTAGCACAGAGCTGTCAATCATGAGGCCACGCCCCCTTTTTATAGCATCAAATAACTAATTAAAAAACTTGTGATTAAAAATGAACACTGACATAAATCAGCATGATAAGAACTAACTATAATGACAGAAACCATGTTTGAGGAAAATGTATTTGACGTGTATTTCGATTTTATAGTTTGACTCATGTCCCATCTGTTAACATGGAGGAGGCGGGCTTTATGAGCTATACTGCAGCCAGTCAGCAGGGGGCGATAGAGAGGGTTTGGGAGCTGTCATGTCGGCCATCTTTTTAAACAGTCTGTGGTCTAAAGACGGAACGAATCAGATGTCTGCTGCATCTTGAGGTTCAATCACAGCAAATGATATGAAATAAAAATATAAACGGAGGATGCTCTGTACCTCACGAATCAATAATGCACACTAACTTTACGCACCGCTGTAAACTCGTTTTTATACACTTACTGCTTCACTTTGTACAAAAACAGACGTAATGAACAGAAAAGAATCGAGGCGTGCTGCTGGATCAAAGTCCTTCAGTCACATGACGAGTTTGAGCTCCAGTCTGAAGGAACAGATTTATTTAAAATGTTTAACGAACATGGCAGTGCATGACTGTATGTGTTCAGTATATGACAGACATCCAATCAGTCAGAACAGCAAACATCGGCTAACTAACGAAAACCTAACCAAGACGACCAGGTGTTATCATCCAGGTCCTGTATGAAACTCGTGCTGCGTTCAGGAGCTCCTTAGATGGTTCCTTGTCCTGAGATGGGGGAGTAACTTTTCCTACTGCAGTTTGTTAATAACATTTACTCGTAATGTGGAAAAAAACATGGACGCTACAAAGCAGATGTGTTGTATTTTACTGCTCTGAATTCATCTAAGTCGCTGTAGCAAAGGCTGCAACCCAACGCCGTATTACAAGTCAGACGTGTGCGCGTTTCAAACGTGTCACTTTGGTCTGTTTCTGGATTGTATAGAGTTTCTCAGCGTGGCAGCAGATGTATGAAAGCTTTCTCTGAGGTGTTCTGACTCGAGCCAACGTTTCCTCTGACTCCACATGAATACTTTACATAGAAGACCTTGAATGTAAGTTATGTCTTTATTTGGACTCTGTTAAGTTTGACGAATTGAATCACATGACTGTAGGAATGTAACTGAAAGGTCACCAACTCTGAGACTTTAAATACTGCTGCAGCAGAGGGTTTTATTTTATTGCCCAAAACTAATATAGGTCACTTTATGAGGACAGCATGACGGCGACAACATTTACTCTCGCCCGCCAGGTTTCTGCACAAAATGAAGCTTGTGTACTAAAGTTTTCTCCGACTTAAAGGAACATTCTTGTGACTTTTACAAGTTGGAAACTATTTTTGCAGATTATTTATACACAGAATAACTTTAATGCCTCCATACGAAGTAAAAAAACTGGCACCAAGTGAATGTAGAGTTAAACACGAGTGATGCCACTCGAAGCCTGCAGGTCGCCAACACCGAGTCTTTCTGTGAGGAAAGGAGACTTTCTCCACCCTGACGTCTGAGCACTAAACCCTCTCGGACTCAGCTGACATGGTGTGTGTGTGATTGAACTCTGGGAAAGTCTGCAGAACTTCTGACCCGTGTAAAGTCTACACCGGAGCCTCTTTCATTGTAGTTTTTATAAATCAGGGTTAAAGTTCAACTGAAACACAGGCCCAAACAAAAACCTCCAACAGTCTGAGCGAGAAGCATCATTATTTAAGATTTACAGAGCGGCAACTTTTTTCAGCCTTTGGTAATTCATCTTGTCAGAGAAGAGGGTTCTTTTCCTCGAACTTCCACACAAATAACGGCACCAGGAGTTGTAAAAAAAAAAAAGAAAAGCCTTTTTAATGTGTGCAATGCATTGTGGGAAAGAAATATTCATCATTAGCAGACTATGAACAAGACTAGGTCAAAACCTCGTATGTGGCTGACTGCATCAGGTCAGCGTGCGCTATTGTGGGCAATGTGTTCCAAGGACTGTCATGAGGCCGATGACGTGTTTGAAAGCAGGTGAGGACAATGGAGGAGCAGAGGAGGAGCAGCCCCGCCCACCCCCCGAACAAAGTATCCAGAGCCGTATAGACAGTCGCGTCAGTGGAGGTCCAATGTGCTCCATGATCCGCCATTGTGATGTCGCAACTCTCACTCTACGGCTGTGACAGTACCGTCCCTCACTCGCATACAGACCTGTGTGATGCACTCTTGTTTAGCATATTTCACATATTTGTGGTGTCACTTTTCCAATGTGAGCACAAATTCTTAAAATGCCTAAAATTAAAATGGGATTTGGTCCTGGCTGAGGATGGTAGTCAGACAAGGCAACACAGTGATGGATCCACATTGTCACGTGCGGGTCAGGCTGCAGGACGACTCTCATTAACCCCTCCTCTGTCCCTCAGGAACAGGATGGCTCTGCTGCCCACTCAGGCCTTCTACCTGCTCATCAACAACAGCGGGCTGGCCAGCATGTCCCTCACCATGGCTCAGGTGTACAAAGACCACCAGGACGAGGACGGCTTCCTCTACATGACCTACGCCTCGCAGGAGGTGTTCGGACGCTCACACTAACCGCTGAATATTTTAGATTTTATCCTCTGTTAAAGACTCTGCTGTACATAGAAAATAAGTTGTATATATTGTAATATTTGTTGTATATGATGATTGTGTGAGATGGATTTTAATGGAAGTATGTGGATCAAATAAATCTTAAGTCAAACTAAGAGTTGTTAATGGATGCAGTCAGGAGGCTCAGACATTAGAGTTTTTGAACCTTGGCCTTATTCTTGAAATACTTTGTGTAAATGACGACTGGGTGCAAAAGGTTTTGGAATTGCTCCAGTAGATTTCTTCAGCCAACTGTAACTGCAGCAACGAGGCTGAACTGACCCAGATCTGAAGGTCGTCCACTAAAAGTTCTTGTTTCCACTGAAAGCTAAGAGCTAAAATCAGTGTTTTTCTGAATGGAGTCTGGTGTGTGTGCAGAGAGCGATGTAACGTCTGTGTGTGGTTAAAACAATCATCTTCCTCTGTAACAAAAAGGTCTATCTCTGTAGGGATCCTTTCTGTCATGTTGTCACACACTTAGAAGAACAATCTGAGCCTGTCAGTGGAAACAAGAACTTTTAGAGGGCGACCTTTGACCCATCAAGGATTATGTTGCAGCCATTACAGCCTGTTTCACTGCTGCAGGATGAACACGTCTACTGGAGACACTCACACACTGTTTGCACCTATTAATCATTGAGATCCCAAAATATGTAAAACCATGTTAAAATGTATATAATTCCACTTTGCAGCGAAGGCCCCACTTTAGATTGTTTCTTGGTTTTGCTGCTTCTCTCCAGATTTGTGTCCTCTTCTCCGTCTTGGTCACGATCACGTCATCGAGGCTTCAGGAGAAAAGGGGTTTCACTTTCTGAAGTCTGACTGAGTCAGGTGACTTCTCAGTATCCGTCACCCCTCGAGGTTTAATTATGGCCTGCATGATGTAGCGTGGTTAAACTACAATTACATGGACTGTAGTCAGTTAGACCCCTTCATGAAGCCATGCACTGTTTGAACAAGGTGTATAATTCCCTGTTTGTGCCTTAAGCTGAGGGTTACTGTGAGTTCAGTCTTTCTTCTTCTACTTCACACATTCATGGAAAACGAGATTAAAAAGGCCCAAAGTTAAAGTTCTCCGTTTTAACGAAGGAATCTGACTCCAGTTTTACATTTTATGTTTCTCCTGAGGTACGTCAGCAGAAACAGAAACATGCAGATTAAAAACTTTCGAGAGAAGCTTGATTAAATACCTGGAGCTGATTCAGATACAACTGTACATCCATTATACCGCTTGTCCTGTTCAGGGTCGCGGGGGCTGGAGCCTGTCCCAGCTGTCATTGGGCGAGTGGCGGACAGACAACCTTTCACGCTCACACTCACGCCTGCAGACTCCACACAGAACACCACATGCGTTGTGAAGTAAGACTACCGTGTGACAGTGAAGAGTGCTGAAATATATATAATACAGGTATTTAACAGATTGCCTTTAATTAATGATGTCAGTGGATATAAGCACTACAGCGTTTAGCATTAAAAAGTCCTTTAATTATAACTTTAGTGATAAGAAAATAAACTTTATTTGTATAACATGTTTCATACACGGAAAGAATGCAAAACCTTCATCTGAAAGTAGAGTCATGGTTCTTTAACTGTTTATGTCCATTCTGTCTCAGGTGGGAAAGAAAACCCACTTCATGATAATAAAGTTTACATTTATATAGTAGACGTAAAGTATTAAATTTATCAACTAAATGCACCTAAAATGTGAAAATGAAGTCATACAATATGTAGATCAGACAGTAGGTGGCAGCAGAGAGCCACCAAACTGCACCCACAGACTCTCCTCAGGTCGTCTTCATCACTCAGGTCTTTATGAGGAAATAAAAAACAACATATAAACATCTGATCGATCTAAATCAGCTCTCACTAGAGGTGTAACAGTTCTTAATAAAGTAAAACACCTCAGACTTGTCCCTGAGTATTTCCGTTTAATGCAGCTTTATTCCTTTTTTTTATCTTACTGTCCGTTTATATAACTTTACCTCCTGCACTCATGTACGTGTATGAAACATGTAGTTTTAAAAAATGTTTGTCACTGAAGGATTGAATGTCCTTTATGTGCTCAGAATATTCTCTTTCTTCTTAATCTCAAACTATTTAACCCCTTCTGTGGATTAACGAGAACGTGCATGGTCATAAAGCTGAAAACCCACATATCAAACACTTGTTATGTCCACAGGGAGGCGCTCTCGCTCTCTCTCTGCAGTGCTGTAAAGAGTTTCTTGTCCTATGAAAAAGTCCTGCAGTGATTAACTTCCTCTTTTACTAGGTTTCATTACAGACGTCATTAGCGGTTTTGTGGATCTCGCTTGTTCCTCAGAAGTTTGGATGATAGTTCCCGCTCCATTAAGTGTAATGGAATTAACAAAACTGATTACGAGCACTGAAACTCCAGCAGCTGCCACACACACACACACACACACAGACACACACACAGACACACACACACACTGTAGATCTGTACAACAATGAATAAAGACAAAGTGGTTCAACATAAAAGATGTCTTTATTTACAGCCACTGCAAACATAACAGAAAGAGTCGTATGAACATCGGCTCGCTGTGCTGCCTGGCCAAATGTCTCATGCTTTACGACAGGGCTATTGTCCTGCTAAACTAAGTTTACAGTTAGCGCTAACTCAGTTAACATTATATCTTAGCTACAAACTAAATTGATTGTTGAAACCGGGTAGAAATGTGTACAAAAATACTTTTTACACCAACTATGTATAACACATCTTTTAAACATCTTACATGGGTAAAAGATAACGTCTGTACACTGATACTAAAGCAAAGCTAGGGTGCTCCTCCTACCTGGATTAGCCACGGATGCTAGCGCTTGGTAGCTTCCTGATTTACTGGCCTATGTTCTTAACATGAAATATGACCGGACTGGAAATATAAAGATGAGACTAAGATAATGACACAACTGATCAAATAAAAGTTCTGGGTATAAATTTAACCACTAAAATGTCCAGGGCGCCACACCACAGTTAGCCAATTCAACTTTTGGCTAGTTGTAGCAAGCCTGAAATATTGTTAAGTTAGCCGTTACGCTAACAGTCAGAATAGATTTGGACTGAGGAGTGTAGCAGGGGCACAAATAATATTAAGCTAAGCCTTTTTTTGTATAGTGAAACACTCATAGACAAATAGGTAACACTATAAAATGATTGTGAGCTATAGTGGTTTAATGCTAATGTTAGCTGTCATCTTACGGCGCCTAATGAGTTATCAAATATGTTGTTATATTACACAGCTGTGTTGCATCCCAGCTAATATAACCATTTGATTGTGTTAGACAATATGATAGGACAGGTGGGTAACAGCTAGCTAATAGCAGCAAGCTAAGGGTAATATTGGCTAGGGATTGTTCGAATGCTAACGTTAGGTGTTGTGACAAAGCTGGAGAAGGCTAACAAACAAGTTGAAATAAATAATTTGCTATCGCTAAGGATTTATGTATTTATTCTTTTTTATTGTGTAACATTAATAGACTTTAAGAAGTAACACATGGTCATGTTAGCTGGGAAGTGGTGTAATGCTAATGTTAGCTGTTGTTTTACGGTGGCTAATTGGATATCAATGATACACGGCTTTGATCGTGTTAAACAATACGAAAGGACAGGGAATTCAGGCTGGTAACAGCTAGCTAATATCAGCAAGCTAAGGGTAATTGGTTTGTGATTGGTTGGATGCTAACGTTAGGGGTTGTGACAAACAAGTTGTAATTAATCTCTAAAGTTAAAAATTATATCTTTCTTTTTTAGTTTGTAACATCAACAGACTCTACGAAGTAACATTATCACATGGTTCCATTAGCTGGGAAGTGGTTGAATGCTAATGTTAGCTGTTGTCTTACGGGGGCTGGTGTGTTATCAACTATGATGTTTTAACTTGAAATAAGAGCCCATGTCGCCTCAGATTTTCGCTTTCAGTCGCTGTGAAATGAAACATTGTTCGTTTCCCCACGTTTATACCGTTAGCAAACAACAACGCTTTGTCATGTAACTGTGGTGACAGGGACAGAACCTTTGAATGAGCTTTTACACAAGTTCCTAAATTAGTTTTCCTTTTTGTTATTAAAACTTCTTTTGCAGTGTCAGGCTGTATTTTGTGTAGAGCGTTATGTGCTGCAAAAAGAGCCAACAATGCACAATTACAGCAAATAGATTTCTGACTGCTAATTGTGGCCTTTGTGTAGGCATGGGTTATATAAAGGTTAAACACACACAGTCCTCACATGAGCTGATTTGTCTCCGCGGGTTGAAGAGGAAGCTTCTGTGTTTTGTTGAGAGAAACTTTGTTTAATGGAGTCGGAGGTTCTGCTTAATGTCCTGCAGCAATCAGCCGGTGACCGCAGCCTCTGGAAAGCCAATCGCTGCAGTTAATGAAGCCTGTTGTTGTGCAGCTGTAATGGTCCCAGCTTCACACAGACTCATTACGCTGTCTGGATGTACTCACATTGGGTCTCGTTTGGGAAATAGCTTTTTGTCTTACTCATCAATTAACAGCCTCTGGAGTTTAGAGGGGGAGAAACCAGCGAGTATAAACTTGTACATTAGAGATTTTTATTCTTTCACTTTAGTTTCCCAAAGTCAGGGAAGCTTCTGGAGCGTGAATCTGTTTACATCAGTTACTGTCCAACCAGTAAAATCAGCCATTAAGAGCAAGTACAAACAAGATTATAGGACAATCTTTTGATTTCAAGTTTTGTATATATATTATTTATATTTTGGGAAATACACTGACCTGGGTGAGAGTGTAAATATGACTCTCATGTAAGGACGTTGTTAGCCTAGCTTTCGCCATCTTGGTTTATGGAAGCCAGAAGTGACCATATTTGGACGAGTGGTGGTCGCTGAACGAAGTCGTTTTTTATCAGACTAAAGAAGCTCGATGAATGTAGCCGACTTGCTGCTCACTCGCCTGAATCTCCAGTGAGAGACTGGCTGACGAACGACACAAATCGGGTAATGTACTGCTTGTCTGCTCATCTGAGAAAAGGCAACAACAGTCTGACTCCCTGCACGGGCCGCCACAAAAACATCTCTGTATGACAAACAGTGAGTGAGCTAACAAGCAGGTACGGTTAGCACAGACACAGATAGCTGCTAATCAGTGCTAACATATAAATGAGTGTAGAAACAGTGTGTGAGACGTGTTGGACGGTCTGTTCGTCCAATAAAGCACACACAGATTATCTGTCTGATATTTACATGAACAAATCTCCAAAAGGCTCCAACAGCACAAACACGGCCCAGAGGTTACGTTCAGTGACTGAGTTAGCTGAGGGGACACCTAGCAGACAGCTAGCAGCTCCCAGCTGTCACTCAAAGAGGCCACGCCCCTAATGATGCGCCACTTTAAGCCTGAATATATATATATAATAACATGGGGCTCTATGGTGACTGACTCACTGCTGGAGACAGCCTCAAGTGGACACCAGAGGAACTGCAGCTTTTGTTGTGTTGTTCTTCAGCCACGCCAATTTACACCTGCACAGTTGTGTTGTTGTTTTCCTGCTCAGAGGAGCTCTTTGTTGTTGTCACATCAGAGTCTCGCCTCCAGCAGCCGACGGAGCTGTTTAAGTGTGTGAGGAGCATCTTAATGCTGCAGCTGTGTCTGCACACACACACACACACGCACACACACACACACACAGTCTTATTATGAGTCAGTGTCTTCCTTCTGTTTTAAAGGACACTTTTTCGTGCTGGTCCTGCACATGTTGTACTGCACTGACTTCACCTGCTCACTGACCTGCGTCCCCACTTCATACCTGTACGTTTGTGTACGTTCATATATCTACATGCACGGTTATACCCAAAAATGTTTTTCCATCAGACGTATTTTCTGCTCATGCTTCGGCCATCGTAGTTCAGTAGCTGAGATCAGACAGAGGAAACATGACACATGTTCAGGTTAGTCGCAGGGAGGAGAAGTGACTCTGTCCTTATTGATATTCTCCCACCATTTAAGCCTCTCTTGATGAGCCATTTACGGACATAAAATGTCCCATTTAACCTGCGGCTCATTAAAAGTTCATGTGTTCCCTTCACAGCGCTGCAGGAATGAGGTTTAAATATTCATGACCCACCGACAGACACGCTCTCCTCCAACAGACCAGACTCTGTCCTTGTTTGGCTTCAGCTTCCTCCTTCTCCTGTGCTTTGTTTTTCATTTCAATCCCGGCCTCCTCCTCCTCGTCTGTCGCTCTGCCTCGGTCACAGCAGAGGTCAGAAAGTTGTGTTTGGATGCAGAGAGCTGCAGATTCAAACTGCTGCGGAAAACTATCAAAAGTCTCTCCAAGATTTGTCCCTCTCCCTTTTCTCTTTCAGTCATGTTAGTTAAGGATGCACAGTATTGGAGTGAATCTGATATGCCGATATTTTCCAACCCTTTTTCCAGATTACAGCTTCCATATCGATATATTAGGCATGTGTTTTTTTGCACCTAACTGCAGAGAACATCGAGTCTCCCTGAAGTGGAGTTGATATCACGCCTGCTCTTATTGTAGTGGCCACAAACTGCCATACCGCAGGCATCTTGCACCCTTCTTTACACTTGACAGAAGAGGCGTTGTACAAAAGGTCACGTGTCTGATCACTCACGTTTCTGAGCGCACCTGAATGCAGCATCCCCCCTAAACACGGCAATGAGGGAGACATGCCCGGACATGTTTACTGCACCTACTACGGAGACATCAGTGATAGCAGACGGACTCTTTATCGTGTGTGCGTCCATGAATATGTGAGTTAGTTTTTATGTTTATGTTACTCTCTGTTAGCGTCGTTGGCTGCGAGTGTATTTACAGCGTGTTTGATGTTAAGTCGGTAAAATGACGAGAGTGTGAGCTAACTGTGAGCCAGTTAAGAGCTGTGAAAAGTTTTTAACTTCTGTTCATCCGCTCAAGTTTTTGTGACTGTTAAGTCTTTATTTGTATATTGTTGATAACTTTGTGCAGGCAGTGCGCCCACTCGAGCAGAGTTAATGTCGCAGCATTACGGCAAGCTTTTAAGGGAACCATCGAGCGTTTAGGCAGAATTAAAGCGTTGTTTTATCGGCGGAAAATATCGTCAGAAAAAAATTTCAAGCCATAATCTGCAGATACTGATGACGTGCTGATTTGAGTTCATTTTAGTTGCTCAAAGATGAAGCGAATTAAGAAGATCCTTAAACCTGCATTCTTTCTAATGGCCAACAGGGGGCACAAAGAGTTAGTCTGAATGTTATTCAGTAAATTATGGTACATATAAGGGCACAGTGGTGCAGTGTTTAGCACTGTCTCTCACAGCTAGAAGGTCACTGGTTCAAACCCCAGTTTGGTCAAAGTGGGCCTTTCTGTGTGGAGTCTGCATGTTCCCTCCGGTTACTCCGACTTCCCCCCACAGTCCAAAGACATGCTCGTTAGGTTCACTGGTGACTCTAACAGGATAATGGATGGATGGCTCATATAAGAGTCAGATAGATGATAAAGCAGGGGAGGATTCAGGGCATCCATGTGTTCATCACTGTGATGTTGCTGCTCATGTTAATGGCTTTAAACACTGCTGAGTCTCCCTGAGGATCCAGTCATTAATGAGTTGATCAATAATACAAACCTGCAGAGTAATTAATAAATGTAGTGAAGCAGACGTAAGCAGAACTTAATACAGCCGTAGTTAAAGGTACAAAGGCACTCAGGTACTTTCAGCGCTGACAGCTGAGAGGAAAGCTTCCTGCTGTGTGTGTCAGAGCTCCTCAATCTGCCTTCTGCTGAGACGACAGACTGCTGACACACACACACACACACACACACACACACACACACACACACACACACACACAGACACACACACACACACACACACACACAAACACACACACACACACACACACAAATATATGCATGACCACATGTTGTTCATGCACATGTTTAGTAATGCACACACCCACAGAGATAAACACGCACACACTGTGTGTGTTTTTACAGGATTTTCAGCAGTGTCAGATTTAATGTATCAACGTGATTTACCCACCAACATCGCAAACAACCTTCTTATATTTGGAACATCTTGTAGAAAATGTCAGTTATCATTTGGATTATTGTAAACAGATAAGTCGTACCCTGTAACTGAAGAGTGTGTAAATGCAATTCTTCAAATATTCGTATGCTTGTGGATTTTATCTGAGGATGAAGTCAAACATGATGTAGACCTGTGTTTCACCTGCAGCTTGTTGCTGTCCCTGCAGGGGGCGCTGTGGCTCCAGGCAACAGTCTGCAGCCCCAGCATCCATCCAGAGAGCAGTGAAGTCTGTGACATCACATTTCAGAGTCTCTCAGGAGAAACAGTGACCTCTAAAACTCTCATCTTCTCATCAGCTGCTCGTCTCAGGTGTTCGACCTGTGAGAGGGTTTAAAGCAGCGATTAAACACTTTGGTTCCCAGCTGTGTACGACTGGGTGCGTTCCATTATCCATGCTTTATCCTAGTTATTATGCCAGAATCAGACGTTACATCGCTCTCTTCAAAGCCACCAGGCTCCATTGATAAAAAGAGTAATTTTAGCTTGCAGAAAACTTTGCTGATCAACCTCTGCTTTACGTCATTCGTTTGTTTGTGTAACTTTCTGACTTTGGTGTTTTAAATGGTTTGTTCAAATGCAACGTAATATTTTTGTAACGCACAATAACAAAAAAAATGAACGAGCTGATCGAGGCAGAAGTAGACCAGCAGCTCCTGTGTCCTGAGAGCTTAAATCAGTGTTTTTCTGAATGGAGTCTGGTGTGTGTGCAGAGAGCGATGTAACGTCTGTGTGTGGTTAAAACAATCATCTTCCTCTGTAACAAAAAGGTCTATCTCTGTAGGGATCCTTTCTGTCATGTTGTCACACACTTAGAATAACAATCTGAGCCTGTCAGTGGAAACAACAAGAACTTTTAGTGGACGACCTTTGACCCATCAAGGATTATGTTGCAGCCATTACAGCCTGTTTCACTGCTGCAGGATGAACACATCGACTGGAGCTGTACCTGTTCGTCCTTTAGAGCCCCAAATATGTAAAAATAGGACCCAGGTTGAAAAAGTGTTGCCTTTGTTCCACATTTAAATCTGAAGAACAGTAAACACATAGTTTGTCCTCCTTTTTATGTTATTTTAGCTCCTGTGTCCTCTCAGGTTTGTCTGGGGAAACTCTCAGATGATGAAAGTCTTTGTCCTCTTTCCCTCTCTCTCTCTCTCTCTCTCTCTCTCTCTCTCTCTCTCTCTCTATTTCCTGTTTACATGGCCGAGAGCTGACCAGCACCCAGCGAGAGAGACTGTGATGATGCAATCTGACCTCCACGACTCTCTCTCTCTCTCTCTCTCTATCTCTCTATCTCTGACATGCTCGCTCATTCATTTTTTCTCACACTCTTACTTCCTGTTTATGCTCCGATTGAAACAGCATCAAAACAACAGAGAGAGACAGAAAGAGAGCGAGAGACAGGGAGTGTTTGTGTTCCTACTTCCTCTTTTATTATTGCTCATGACTCACACACACTCATTCAGGAAGTGTGTGTGCTGCCGCTGGTTGTAAATCCAATGTGAGGAATCATCCAACATGTCTGCTGCACAGAGGCCTCCCCTCTTAACCAGAACATGTGTCATCATGTTTGTCATCACATGCTTCATCACAGCTGCCTGAGAGGCGAGAGTCAGGGCAGGAAACTCCCCACAAACACAGAGCAGGCTGTCAGACACGACGGTTTCCTCTTCAGCCACTCGAGCAGCACGGCTCTGACTGGTCCACAATTTATGACCAGTGAGTCACATCATTACACTTGATCTGAGTGGACGGGCTTATTAAGAAAACAGGAAGTGTTCTGGTTTCTGTTTGTAGTCCGAGTAATATTGACCAATCACGTATCAGCAGGCTGCGGCGTATGAAGGAAAAGCAGTCTGTGTGGAGAGCAGAAGCAGGCGGAGAGACCTCCCGGCTCCCGTCAGCGTCCTCTGACAACGATTTAGCTTCTTATTAATCTCTATAAACAGACTCTGCATGCTAACAGCTAACAGCTAACAATCTGTCTCAAATTTCAAGTTGAGATGAATTTGCTTGACGCTATATTGTGCATGTTTGCAGAATATAAAAAGTGCACCGTGTATCTCTCTACAGGTGTGTTAAATTGTTATCACTGCGTCCTCCTAACATCCTGAGTTAAATTAGTGAACTTTGAACCTCCTAAAGACCTGAGTTTAAACTAGGACTCTTTTTATTCAGTCCCTCTGTCACTGTAATCTATTACTTATTAGTCTCATTTAATATATCAAAGATTACACAAACACGTCCCAGCATCAGCAGCTGTGACGGCGTGTTTATTTCCCAAACAGCATCGTCCGGGAGGAGAGGAGACAAGCTCCATCTGACAGACTCTCTGCGTTTGAAGTCTTTATCTGAGGCGTCACGCTGAGCTTTGAAGATTCTGACTGCGGCCATGTTTGTTTTACAAATGAGCTGAACCTCTTCCCCCAGCAGATACAGACCTCTTCTCCTCTTTGTCTGCATGTTTTACACGTTTTAACAGGGAGGAAGCATCATGTTGCATCATCCTGACAGCACAAACAGCTCAGTGTTATACCAGTACTGATATTTGATCCACATTTACATCAATAAAGGTAGACTACATATTAAAACAACATGAGCTCCTGATGTATTCCCTCAGTAAACATGTTCCTAATGAGTTCATGGTCTCAGTCTCTAGTTTCAAGTCTTCTTCAACACAGCATGATGTTCATTTAGTCACTGATGCTCCCATTGAGAGTCACACAGACCAGGAAGAGGGGCGGGGTTAGGGCGGGGCTACCTGTGATTGACAACATCAATTGTCTGTGAATTATGGATGAACCTTGCTAACCAAGCTAGCGCTATTGTTAGGTGATACCTTAGCTCCCACAGTTTCCCCTGATGTAACCTGCAGCAGACTGCTGGTCCCTGAACGCATCGCTCCCAAAGTTTCCCCTGATGTAACCTGCAGCAGACTGCTGGTCCCTGAACGCATCGCTCCCAAAGTTTCCCCTGATGTAACCTGCAGCAGACTGCTGGTCCCTGAACGCATCGCTCCCAAAGTTTCCCCTGATGTAACCTGCAGCAGACTGCTGGTCCCTGAACGCATCGCTCCCACAGTTTCCCCTGATGTAACCCGCAGCAGACTGCCGGTCCCTGAACGCATCGCTCCCACAGTTTCCCCTGATGTAACCCGCAGCAGACTGCTGGTCCCTGAACGCATCGCTCCCACAGTTTCCCCTGATGTAACCCGCAGCAGACTGCCGGTCCCTGAACGCATCGCTCCCACAGTTTCCCCTGATGTAACCCGCAGCAGACTAAGGACATGAATCTGTCAGGGTGAAGTCAGATGTCCTCCGCCCTGCTGGAGCGTCCTCTGTTTGTCCCTCAGTTTGAGCTGTTGTTAGGTGGAACTGTTTCTCTCTGTGAGATTTAAGAGATCTGATGATTAACTCTGATTTATTCTGTCACATCTGTGTCTTTGTTCTGTTGAAGGAGAAAACTCCCAGAAACACCTGTTAGATGTGAAACAACCCAACTCAACAAATCCCTCTTTCATCATGTTTTGTCTTTGGTTATGACGAGTGCTTTCTTATCCTGAGTTTTATGTCTCAGATGTTCTTGTGTTGTCGTCCCTGTGCCTTATGTTACATTTGTCATGTTTGTGATTTTGCACATACAGACCTCTGCATATGTTTCTTGTATAAACAGTCAAACAAAAATATAAAGGCGTATTACAGTTTGTGTTACCGGGAGGTAAAAAACATTGTACATTGAATTAAATATACATTTTTAGAAGTCAAAATGTTATAAAAGTAAAGTTGTAATTTGACGTATACTCAGAGGAATACATTTGAAGCACCTTTGAAGGACAAAAGTTGTAACAATATCATTTTGAGTCTGAGTTTAACAAAAAGAGTTTTTACATAATTGAGGTGAAACTTTTACAATATTTAATAGAATGTTGAAATGAAAAATTAATGATTTAAATCAATGGAAAATTTAACATTTGCACCCACAAATTTCCCGTCAATCTAGTTTTATATATTTATGAAAAAAAAAGACTTTTAGTTGGAATTTGAGATTAAATAACTCCAGGCACCTCTCTGGTCCGACAGATAACCTGTCACGGTTTGGGTAAATTAAAAAGGTGAAGGACCCAGGTGCAGACAATGGTAAAGAGTTTAATAAACTTTAATGAAGTTTAATAAACTGAGGCAAAACATGCAAAAACAAAATCTTAAATCCAACAAAAGACAAAACAGAAAACCAAATGGTAGAACAAAAAAGGTCTCACAGTCAAGGTGAAAGAATAATCCAAAGGAAAAAGTGGAAGCACACAGGAGCCACAACGGGACAAAAGTCCACAGGTAACACGACGCGACGCGACACGATGAACCAAGAACGAGACGAGCTCAGAAACTAAATAAACGTAGGAGGTGAGGCTTATCAGACACAGGTGAGACAATCAGGGCAGGGGAAACAATCAGGGCAGGGCACATAATCAAACAAGCGGGAAACACACAAACTAAACAAGACTGAATTGTGAGCAGAACACAGAATAAACAAAATACAAAACCAAACGATGAGAACTCGACAAGAGACAAAGTGACCAGGTCAGACAAGAAATAGTAACTGAACAACGAAATACAAATCAAAACCAGAACTAAACTGGAATAACTCGTGAGAAAACCCCTCATCCTCAGGTGGAGTAGAACAAATACTCGTTGACGTGATGTTTCAAATCTGTGTTGCATGTTGACGGACAGGATGAGAGTGTCGTCTGACAAGAAGCGGAAGAAGAGGAAAAGATGGAGCGATAAAGAGGAGCGAGGAGACATGACAGCTGGAGAAAGAGTCTCAGTGAGACAACATTTTTTCTTTCTTGTATTTAAATCATATAAAAAGACCGAAACCAACAACACGGTAGTTAATCTCTCGAAACGTATGTTACACATACTTCAGTACATTTCGTAACTTCACTGTGACATAAACATCGACCTTTGGGTTTGCAAAGAAGACACCGTGTCTTGGTTGAAAGAAATACTTGGTTTGGCTAACAATAAGAACAATAGTTACGTAACTTACTGCATGTTAAATACGTGATGTAACTCAAGAACGTTACTGAAATAACTTAATGTTAACTTTTGGCCTCACACGGGGCACCACCATTTGTAAAAGTCTAATGACCCGTCCTTCCTTCTCTTTGTTCTACATCAACTGACTTCCTCCTTAGCTCCCGTCGTAATTACTATGACCACTAGAGGCCGCTACCGAACAATAAGCTTAAATACTGGTTGTAATATTCTACTTGCACCGACGACCTAGACGGGCAACATTCTGCAGTAACACGCTTTGCATACAGAGTTCAGATGTACATATAAATAACCTGCTGCAGTTTGTTTATTTTTATAGAGATTTTTTCTGAACGTTTTCCTGAGATTCATTGCTCTGATCTCTCACTGGATAAAACATGAACGCAGCATCAACTTGCACAAACATTCCTGTGAGGTCTAAACTGCTTTAACCTTCATCTCCCAGCTGACACAACAAGCAGCGACTCATCTGATTTCAATGTTTTCTTGAACGCTGCCTGCAGGCTCTGTGACAGGCTACACCCACAGTGATCTCACAGCTCACACACTGAAGCTGCACATTTCTGAGTGTCAGCATGTGTGGCAGACAGTTTGTGTGTCTGTGTCGAGGTCAGACGGAGTCAGCGCGGTGAGTCACCGCTGGTTCAGCCACATTTCACTGTCGGCAAACAGAAGCAGAACCTGCTCAGGCCGACGTCGCAATGCCACAGTACTTCCTCAGAACGAGGCGTCAGCAGATTGTCACTGCACAGGCATGTTCAGCATGTATGCAAATCCTGATCAGCCTCAGAGTTTCCACAGGTCACTGCCTGCTGGAGCTGCAGAGACATCAGGGTCTAAAAGTTCACAGACTGAAGCAGGTGAACTCTGCCTGAAGCTGCGGTGTTTATTTAAGTCAGCAATATTACTCGAGTACAAGTCTTTAAATATTTACTGAACTTAGTTTTCAAAAGCGTTTTTCTGATATTAATTATACTTAAGTATTAAAAGTGAAAGTAAATGATGTTTGTACAAAAGAAAGTGGTCAGAGTTTAGAGACTTTATTCTAAACTTTACAACTTAACAGGTGTTCATCGACCTGTTCGTCTTCGTCACGACCAGAGGAGCTGCCGACACCGCTGCTGTCTCTGCCTCCATGCATCCAGTCTCACCGTCGAGTGGTATTCTTCTCTGACAGGTCTGGACTTGACCTCTGTGAAGTGACCGTATCTGGAAAAGAGAGTGTAGTTGGACAGGCTAGCTAATGCCCAGTTATCTGCTGCTGCCACCATTAGCTTGGTTAGCAAGGTGCATCCGTCAGAGGGTCTTTTAGTCCAAATGAGCGTTGAATGAGACATTTTTCAGGTTGCTGTTGTTGCTACTTGTCAATCACAGGTAGCCCCGCCCTAGACCCGCCCCTCTTCCTGCTCTGTGTGACTCTCAATGGGAGCATCAGTGACTAAATGAACATCATGCTGTGTTGAAGAAGACTTGAAACTAGAGACTGAGACCATAAACTCATCAGGAACATGTTTACTGAGGGAATACATCAGGAGAGGAGGAGGAGCATTTTCTCCTAGACTTCTATAGGATCACACGCCCCCTGCTGTACATTAGAAGTAAAACAGGTGTTGGATACTTTGGCATTGGCTTTGCTTAATCAAACCCACCAACCGAAACATTTCAACAAAAGCCAAAGAGCCATAAACAGACGTTTGGTTTCCTCCCTGCAGCTTTCAATCTGCTGCTAAACTCACCTGTCAAACCAAACCACACACACCTGTCCTTTTTCCTCCACCTGCCCTTTCACTGATTCACAAAACGTAACGCTACTCTATTAGCATTCAGGTGTGACACACACACACACACACACACACACACACAGACACACACACACACACACACACAAACACACACACACACGGATCATTGTGCAGCTCCCTCGGTGCGATGTAATTCCAGGCACGTCGGCCTGCGTGGTGGATGAATGGGCGGCCTTGTTTGAGGGAGACGCAGGAGAGGGATAATGGAGTCATTTTATGTGTGTGTGTGTGTGTGTGTGTGTGTGTGTGTGTGTGTATGAGATAAAATAGTAAGAGTGCATTGGCCTTTTCAAATGAGTGATGACTGCAGGAGGGAGCATGTGGAGGCTGCATGACCTCGCTCACCCACATGGACTGTTGGTACACCAAGGACGTGTGTGTGTGTGTGTGTGTGTGTGTGTGTGTGTGTATGTGTACGGACATGAGTGTGACTTGCATGTAATTAAAGTGACAGTGTGTGTTTATTGTGAGGTTGCCTCTGTTTGTGTGTGTGTGTGTGTGTGTGTGTTGGTGTGTTCTTGTATCTTTGTGAGAACCACTGTTTCAGGTCGCACTCATGGCGATGAATAGGTGTTATTTGAGGTGGTGTGTGTGTGTGTGTGTGTGTGTGTGTGTGTGTGTGTGTGTGTGTGTGATATATATACAATAATAATGTTGTGTATAATACTCACATCGCAAACATAGTTACACTGTAAAACATGTATTATCATGTAAAATGCTTATATCTTTCTACCTACCTCAATGACCTGCGTTTATATATTCTCACAATGTGATGAAGCTAATGCAAAGAAGCTGACACACGCTAAACATGTAAATTCACTGAGGTTAAAAAGATTCAGTTCGAGTGAGACATTTGTTTGACTCTGTCACCAAAGTCTATCAGCGCTGAGATTCTCCTGATGTCCATGTTGCATCAGAGATGTACCAAACTCCATTCAAAAAACGAGCATTTTAAACGTTGTTTTCTTGTCGTCTTGCATGAATTCAGCCTCTTAACAACCCTGCCTCCTGATGTAGTTCTCTCAGCATCCTCTCAGCCTGTTTATTGTCATTAAATCTCAGTAACATCTGTTTGTTGTGGCTTCATAGCGCTGTAGTGAGACAGATCTCAGCCCACCTGTGACTTGCTAGATACAGTGAAACTGTCACTCAGCAGAGACAGATGGACAGGCGCTCCACAGCTGAAACAGAACGCCGGTAGTCGGTGTCCATGTCCAGCTCATCCAACTGGGCTCTGGTCAGCCTCAAGGAGCTGGAAGCTGAGAGGATGAATCTTCTCAGGCTGTGTTTAACCAACGCAAACAAACTTGTGTGAGTAACATGAGGTGAAAATGTGTTTGCTTTTGGTATGACACACGTGTAAGAGAGGTTCTGCACGTGACGTCACGTCAGGCGGAGTGGCAGCGTCTGCGCTCTGCAGAGAGAGCTGCTGTGTGACTGACTTTAAAAAACCGATTGAACAAGAAGTCGGAGCATTTTTTTTACTACTGAACAACAAATCCCGCCTTGAAGTACAACCAAGTGTCAATGCTTTTGTGTTCTTCCCCGGCTCTGAAATCAGGTTCAGGGCCCGCTGGGTCTTTGCTGAACTGTAGGGATCTCTGTCGGGTCCAGCTGCCCTGAATTTAAGCCGATATTTGTCTGTTTACCTTCCTTCTTCCTCGTTTCCCCCGCTGAGGGCAGCCATGTTGCAGGATGTTTTACCACTCAGTCCGACTCAGTGGGGGTGTTCCAGTGAGTGCACACCCTCTATATACATTATACTATATATCCTTTTCTATAAATGTATATATCATTTTTTACTTGTGTTAATGACGAACTCGTGGAGATTGTTGTTCTTGTTTTGAGCTGATTGTTTGTCTGTGTATGAACATTGAGAACAACTAAACATTGGAGTCAAAGTCAGAGACACAGAGAAACACGAGACACATTTTAATGCACAAAAAAATGTTTTAATCAAACTTTGTTATTGATTCCAGGAAACATGAAGAAGATACAAATGAAAGTTTTAACTCTGCAGCGTGCGTGTCTGAAGTCAGCTGATTAACTGCCTTCACGACCTTCTGATGTGACTGACAAACTTCACGATGCAAACCTTGTGTGTGTTTTATATGAAATCTTTAAACCAGCTGCAGAAACAAGCACGACCTTCTGCTCGTTCCTTCTCCACACCTGTGTTTACAAGGCTGTTACTGTGAACTCATCAGCAGTGCTGTACACTCACACACGCTCAGCTCACAGTCATCGTTAGAAGAAGTCTTAATTGTGTTATGTGCCTGAAGCCCCTCAGGACAGTCTGTTCCCTCCACGCTCATCCATTAACAGCTGGTTGCCACGGCAACAGCAGCCAGCATCATCCTCCTCTGACAGAAGAGCCCCGAAACATCTCTGAATAACATTATCTATATATAGTCTGAGTGTTAAAGGGCATGTGCAGGACTATTAAAGGGTCATTCTGGTAGTTCTTAAAGCTGGGCCCATTTTTATATGTGTTAAAGTCTAAATGACTAAGAGGTGCAGAAAGTGTGTGAGTGTCTCCAGTAGATGTGTTCAGCCTGCAGCAGTGAAACAGGCTGTAATGGCTGCAACATAATCCTTGATGGGTCAAAGGTCGTCCACTAAAAGTTCTTGTTGTTTCCACTGACAGGCTCAGATTGTTATTCTAAGTGTGTGACAACATGACAGAAAGGATCCCTACAGTTGTTGTTGTGTGACTTTGGTGTTGTAATTTTATATTACCTTATAATATTTAATATTCAATAAAAAATAACAATAATACACTCAATAAAAACCAACAGATCAAGGCAGGTATAGACGAGCAACCTCTTGTGCTACCAAGTAAAATCACTGTTTCTGTCAATGGAGTCTGGTGTCAACAGTTACAGCCAGCTGAGGTTTATATGGTTATCTTTATCAGGAGTAGACAGGTAACTCCCAAGCCACCAGACTCCATTGACAAAAACAGTCATTTTAATACCTCACAGAGCAGGAGTTACCTCTGACCACCTCTGTGAGTTTGTCTGTTGATTAGCGCAGACGCAACACAACACACAAAATCTTCTTCACATTTGTCTGAATGTTTTTTATTCGATGTGAAGTATCTCGTTATTCTTTTGTGTTGCATTCAAGCCTGACTTTTGAAATAATCGTAAACCAGACTTGGTCAGTGATGGTCCTCTCAAGTATAGTAATGCATAAGTGTGTGTGTGTGTGTGTGTGTGTGTGTTTGCAGATTAAGATGAGACGTGTACAGAGGACAGCTCTTTGGCTTGCACAGCCACGCTCTCATTGAAATGCAAGTGCGTATCTCGCTTAGCAGCTCGCCCTGCATTAAATACAACCCTTACACCCCCACTGACACACACACACACACACACACACACACACACACACACATTCATGCACGTCCCCTCTCTTCTGGGAGTCGTGACAGAAATAGCTCTGCGGCTACAAGTTGTTCTCAGGCTCGGCCTCTCAGGAACATCCATCTCATTCTCTCTTTCTCTCTCTATACCCCCCCCGCCCCCCGCCCCCCCTCAGAGATGATGATGTAACGTCCTCGCCGTCCGCCCATCGGCTCGGTTGCTGAAACATGTTCCTCTTTGTTATCATGCAGAAAAAAAGCACACTGTCCTGGTCAGGGGCAGTCAAAAGTTTGCTAGTTTGCACCTTGAATGTGAAAGAGTAAACAGTATGTCCCCTCCAGGCCACCGTATTCTTCTCCTTGCTTATATTGTGTTGTGATTTCTGCCCCCTCCTCTTTTATTTTCCCCCAGTAGCGAACACGGAGCGGGCCTCCCTCTTTCATCTCCCTCACATTTCCTCCCTCCGTCCTTTTTTCCGTTCGCTCTGTCGTCGGCGGTGACGTCCCCTCAGGCTGCTGCTGGTTTTCATTACTGATGATGACAGAGTGTGTGTGTGTGTGTGTGTGTGTGTCTACAGTACATTACAGTAAGTGGGTTTACATGTATGCAAGCTGCCTCCGCCCCCATCATCACACTTCAAATACAAAACAAACCAACTTCTCCGGCTCGTCTGGCCCGCAGGAAGGAAACGAATTACATTAACATGTTTTTCCGAAACTTTTTAAGCCTCGGGGGGAAACTTCAAAACAGGGTGAGCCTCAACTCTTCAGTAGTCCTGCAAGTTGCACAAACAGTAACTCATGTCCAAGGTTCTACATGATGGAGACATTTACACAAAAGCAGAATCTGAGGAATTATTTGGCTACTTTACTACAGAAAGAGTAAAAATACCACACAAGCAACAAACTTCAAGCAAGAAACATAATCCTTGATGGGTCAAAGGTCGTCCACTAAAAGTTCTTGTTGTTATTGATAGTGTGGTCAAACGTTCCCTTTCAGTGTATTTACTTCACATATTCCTTGGAATAGAAGCAGCTGCATAAAATAGAAGTACTTCAGTAAAAAGCAAGTTCCTGAAATTTGTTTGGTAGAGAACGTACAGGTAGAATAAACATCTTTAATCTTTGCCTTTGGATGGTGTAACAGGTGAAACAATGACTTCAGGCAGTGAACCTGCACCGCAGTGTTTGCAAACACAAGCGCCCTCTCATTTACAGTGCATGCATGCAACACACACACACACACACACACACACACGCGCGCACACACACACACACACACACACACACACACACGTGTCTCCTGCTGACGTCCTGTGTTTGTCCTGCTCGGCTCTGACCTACTTGTGCCTGCTCGGTTCATAAACAAACAGAAGCAGGAGGGCGTGGCTGCTGGGCGCGCCGACCAACGCGACCACAGGCCTGATCGTGCCTGAGGCATGATGGGAAATAAAGAGAAACATGGGTGAGGCTGAGCTTATCTAAATATAGAGCATGGATGAAACTGAGCAAAGAGGCTGACTGCTTACATGAAGCTTTAACTGTGGCGGCCATGTTGGAAATCTGCCACTTTGATTTTGGAGCATCATTAGTCAGTGTGTTGAGTTTCCAATAACTTCAATTCAACAATACTTTAATGAAGCAGACGCTGAAGTAACAAAAAAGCTGCAGTTCCTCTGGTGTCCACTTGAGGCTGTCTCCAGCAGTGAGTCAGTCCCCATAGAGCCCCATGTTAAACTTTACAGCAGAAATAAACATGTTTACAGCCTGGTACAAAAAACAGTTTGGGTCTCTATAGCTCATTTCTCTCTTCATGACAACTGTACGGGGAGAATCTTTATACAGCTCACCTGTTTACATTATATTAAGGCTTAAATTAAAGGGGCGTGGCCTCTTTGAGTGACAGGTGGGAGCTGCTAGCTGTCTGCTAGGTGTCCCCTCAGCTAACTCAGTCACTGAACGTAACCTCTGGGCCGTGTTTGTGCTGTTGGAGCCTTTTGGAGATTTGTTCATGTAAATATCAGACAGATAATCTGTGTGTGCGCTTTATTGGACGAACAGACCGTCCAACACGTCTCACACACTGTTTTACACTCATTTACATGTTAGCACTGATTAGCAGCTACCTGTGTCTGCGCTCATAACTTTGATAATGTTTTCCAACTGTGAAGGACAATCTGCTGGTTCATGAGAAAGGAGGGCATCAGCCCCGGGTAGAACAGACTGGGTTTAGAGTCAGTTGCAGACATGTCTGTATGAATCTTTGAACTCTCAATTTGGCTCCTTTTTGTGTCAGCCTGGCTCAGTGGCTGCCTGGCTGCATAATGCATCATGGGTAACAGGAGCTCTGTGGTATTTCCATTCAAGCAGAAAGTTCCCGTAGTCCCCACACTGAGCTAACGACTCTCCTGGAGCTCCGCCGGCGGATAATCGGAGAGGAAGCTGACTGTGTGAGGTTCAGTGAGATCAGGGGAAGGATGTAAAAACGTGACTCTCAGTTTGTGGAGGTTTCCCACTACATTTGAAGAGCAGCGAACAAGGAAAACTCCAATCTTAAAAATATGGCCCTGCAGACACGAGAAGAAGAAGTGTTACGGTGTTGTTTGTAGCTGAACCTCATCACTGCCCTGATGTTTACTGTCTGACTCTGTTCAGCTGCTCTTTGATTTCAGTGAAGTCTGAACGCAGGAAAAAATGATGCAAGTCACATTTTTCCTGCGTTTAATCAAACATGAAGTCGAAGCAGTCGGCAGGACTCAGTGGAAACCGCAGCTTTGTTCCTCCACGCCGGCCAACTGGGTCACATGTGGAACGTTTAAAGACAGTTTGACAGTTTCCATCGCTTTAATTTTTCTACACATTCGTCCAAAACTCTCACACGTGTTCACTCACAGTCTAACGGCCAAGAAAAGAACGCATCACGTGTATTTAAAGCTACGACCAAACCTCATTTAAATATGTGTGCATGTGCTGAACCTCCTGCAGCACAAATAACGTGCTCTTAATTTAAACTCCTTCATCCTGTTTTCATTAAGCTGCACTTCCTGTCTGTCTCAACTCTCAGCCCCAAGCTTCTTAGAGCGCAAGCTTGGCATTGTGGTCGTCGCCATCTTGTTTTTTTGGAGCCAGAAGTGACCATATTTGGAAAAGAGGGTGGAGCTGAAGAGAAACGAGAACGTTGCAGTCATTACAGCCTGTTTCGCTGCTGCAGGGTGGACACATCTACTGGACACATTCACACACCGTTTCTTCCTGTTCGTCGGGCCCAGGATTAAAAATCCCAGAATGACCCGGAGCCTGAGGAGCGGATTAATCTGGACCTGCAGGGAGAAAACTGCTGACTCATCTTTCTATTTAAGGACTACCTGCTTTGATTCTGAGACAGGAAGTGCTGCAGATGTCTGCACACCTGATAAACATTGTCTTTATGTGAGATGTTGAGTGTATTAAACTCCAGCCCTGCTCTCAGTGTCCCTCTGACGCCGCTCCCTCCTGAGCTCCACACACTTTTACTTTTACCCCCTCAGACACCAGATCCCTCTGAGAGAAGCCGAGCCGTCGCTTCACATGGTGTCGGGTCTCGGCCATATTGAATCCGAATGGGAACGGCCGTGTTGGTTTACGCTCCTTCCTTCAATAGCGGGGGGGACAATGGGAGCGGGACAGGCGAGAGGCCCGGGCCGCCCCGGACACACAGAGGAGAGACAGACAGAGCATTGAAGAGGACGAGGATCCGTCAGAAAGCAGCGCCGGCTAACGTAAAGGTCTCGGGTTCAGAGTCTGGAGAGAAAGCTGCTGCTCTGTAACAGGAGACAGGAAGCTTTGTGGAGCTGCAGCGTCTTTATCCTGCAGAACAAACTGCTGCAGTGTGCAGCTCTGTAACATCACAGACGGTCGACATCGAGGGACGTCAGGCCGACTTCTGACTGACCTCATTCTGACAAGTTAGCTGGAGTGACTGCTGGAAGAAGGACGTGTGATGTTTTAATGTGTCAGCTTTTAAAACGATTCTAATCATTTTATTTTGTCGGGCAGATAAACAACAAAAAAATGAGGGGAGCCAGACTGAGACTGAGACCTCTTGGTTTGAGCTAATCTTGGTTTGCTGTTCCAGCATGCTAACCTTTGATAGTTCGCAGGAAACACTAAATGCAACTCTAGTAGGATCACAAACTAGCCTAACATGGTCAGAAACACTCAAAAACCTCTGTCTTGATTTCCCTGCTGAAGAGTCTATATAATACCTCTGGATGCATTTGGATCGACCTACAACCAATCAGAGAAGAGAAACTTAGCGTTATGCTGCTTGACTCGCTAGCTAGTCCCAACCAAACACTGTATATAAGCAGCGGACGTGGCCTCTTGGTTTCAAAAGTGAAGCCAGTGCAGAAGTGTCTTAAATCTGCATTTTTCTGATGTCCAGCAGGGGGCGACTCCACTGGTCTGATCCTATAGAAGTCTATGAGAAAATGCTCCTCCTCCTCTCCTGATGTATTCCCTCAGTAAACATGTTCCTAATGAGTTTATGGTCTCAGTCTCTAGTTTCAAGTCTTCTTCAACACAGCATGATGTTCATTTAGTTACTGATGCTCCCATTGAGAGTCACACAGACCAGGAAGAGGGGAGGTGTTAGGGCGGGGCTACCTGTGAGCAGGAGACGTAACGATGCAGATCAGGGGATCATTAAAGCCAGAAAGCGTCAAACGTGGATGTCATTCCTAAATAAGAGCTACGAGAAACAAAAGCATGATGAATCCTTGTTTGAGGGTAAAACTGTGTTTCTGTAGTGATGATCCGAGCCGTGTTAAAGGCTGCCAGTCAGAGTTCAACAAAGTTGATCTTCACGCTCATCGAAGATGCAAACTTACTTTGCAACCAGAAGCAAGTGCTTTATTTGTCTGTTGGATAAACTGTAAGTGTTAGCAAGATAAATATTCACCAGGAAATCAGTCCTTTGTTAAACTCTGATGTTGTCTGTGTGTGCTGTGAACTCTTCGGGTCAGACTCCGATCAGTGTCGTGAAGACGGAAACCAGCAGAGAGGTGGTGACGACCTTCTGCTGCTGCCTGTTCCTGTGATTGTCGACTATTGTTTAGAGAAACTTGTGAGTGAGCAGATGAAGGTGCGCAGGAGCAGCTGGTCACCTGCTGTCAGGGTGCCAATGGCAGGAAATCCAGCACAAACACCCGCTCTGTGTTCGTCGTCCCCGAGGACCTCGAGCTGAGTGGAAAAGCTTTTTTCCAGATGCTTTTTTTTTTGTTTCAAACAAACCATTCATCCCTGAAACAATGAGGTCATCCTCTATTCTGGCTCCACAAACAGGAATCCCTAAACAAAGTCCACTTCATGTTTGTGTGTGTTCACTGGTGTGTGAGCGGTCCTGGACACATGAATGGGACAGTGACCTCGCGGACGGTGGCATCAGCTGGGAGCAGGAAGGCTTTGAAACGGGCCGCAGCGTCGCACACGCATGGAAACTACACACAGACTACACACAGACTACACAAACTACACACAGACTACACACAGACTACACAAACTACACACAGACTACACACAGACTACACAAACTACACACAGACTACACAAACTACACACAGACTACACAAACTACACACAGACTACACACAGACTACACAAACTACACACAGACTACACACAGACTACACAAACTACACACAGACTACACACAGACTACACAAACTACACACAGACTACACACAGACTACACAAACTACACACAGACTACACAAACTACACACAGACTACACACAGACTACACAAACTACACACAGACTACACACAGACTACACAAACTACACACAGACTACACACAGACTACACAAACTACACACAGACTACACACAGACTACACAGACTACACACAGACTACACACAGACTACACACAGACCACACAGACTACACAAACTACACACAGACTACACACAGACTACACAAACTACACACATACTACACACATACTACACAGACTACACACAGACTACACACAGACTACACACAGACCACACAGACTACACAAACTACACACAGACTACACACAGACTACACAAACTACACACAGACTACACACAGACTACACAAACTACACACAGACTACACAAACTACACAGACTACACAAACTACACACAGACTGCACAAACTACACACAAACTACACACATACTACACAAACTACACAGACTACACAAGCTACACACATACTACACAAACTACACACAAACTACACACAAACTACACACATACTACACAAACTACACACAGACTACACAAGCTACACACATACTACACAAACTACACAAACTACACACAGACTACACAAACTACACAGACTACACAAACTACACACATACTACACAAACTACACACAGACTACACAAACTACACAGAGACTACACAAGCTACACACAGACTACACACATACTACACAAGCTACAAACAGACTACACACATACTACACAAACTACACACAGACTACACAAGCTACACACAAACTACACACAGACTACACAAACTACACAGAGACTACACAAGCTACACACAGACTACACACAGACTACACAAACTACACAGACTACACACAAGCTACACACAGACTACACACAGACTACACAAACTACACACAGACTACACAAACTACACACAGACTACACACAGACTACACAAACTACACACAGACTACACACAAACTACACACAGACTACACACAGACTACACAAACTACACACAGACTAAACACAGACTACACAAACTACACACAGACTACACACAGACTACACAAACTACACACAGACTACACAAACTACACACAGACTACACACAGACTACACACAGACTACACAAACTACACACAGACTACACACAGACTACACAAGCTACAAACAGACTACACACAGACTACACAAGCTACACACAAACTACCCACAAACTACACACAGACTACACACAGACTACACAAGCTACACACAGACTACACACAGACTACACACAGACTACACAAACTACACAGACTACACACAAGCTACACACAGACTACACACAGACTACACACAGACTACACAAACTACACACAGACTACACACAGACTACACAAACTACACACAGACTACACACAGACTACACACAGACTACACAAACTACACACAGACTACACAAACTACACACAGACTACACACAGACTACACACAGACTACACAAACTACACACAGACTACACACAAACTACACACAGACTACACACAGACTACACAAACTACACACAGACTACACACAGACTACACAAACTACAAACAGACTACACACAGACTACACAAACTACACACAGACTACACACAGACTTCACAAACTACACACAGACTACACACAGGATGTTAAGTATAATCAGGAGGATTTTTTCTTGCATTTTGTCAACAACACGTTGAAACTGGGCCCCGCCTCCTCCTGGGCTCTTCGTCGACAGAAGCTCACTCTCACTCTCTCGTGCGAGAACACGCCCACCCCGCCGAGCTAACACCGACAGCAGCACGGTTACCTTTGCGCTAGCTTGTCCTACCTGGTTTGAGGCACCTACCTGTCCAGCACGAAGAAGGCCAACTCTGTGTCGCTCTTTCGCCATGTTGGCCGCTCTGAATGGGGCCCAGTTGCTCATTTGAACGACTCCCACACTCACCTACGCTGTGATTAGCTCAGTGAACCAGAAGGGTCTCACAAGGGTCTGCACACACACTCTCCAACACACATGTACAGAGACCCATAAGTGATGATTTATAATATATTTGTAAAAGTCTTAAGTTTTATTTTCTAGGACAATCTGACTTATTTGACCTTTAACTGCTTTTAAATGACATGTTACTGAAGTGGTTTTCTCCTGACCTTCAGACCTTTAAACTTAATACTATGAAAACTGAAAAATATAACTATCGTTACTCTTTATGTCATTTTTAAAATAAAGTTGCTGACAGACGTTTGAGAAGACAAACGTGTACAAACGCTCTGTGCAGACACGCACGGTCACATTACGACGCACAATGACAGACATGACTGTAAACATATCAAACTAAATACACTGTGAAGGTGAGGGTAATCAGGGACAGGTGAGACAACTGAGGCACAGGTGCAAACAATAAGGGCGGGGCTAACAATCACACAGGCGGGAAAAGACAAAGACAGGAAGTAACAACAGAAGGAAAGTGACACTTCTGCACTGGCTTCACTTTTGAAATGATAACACTGACATATATTAAGTACAAAACTAAACAGGGATGAAACATGACTTTACTTCTGTTTGCTCTGGAGGAACAGCGCCCTCTACCTGCTGTGAAGCGATTCATCAGATTTCCCCTCAATCTCTGACCTGCCAGATAACACCTGTTTATGGAGGTATGTAGAGACATTCATCTACCCTGATAAGTCCTCAGTTTCCTCATTGTCTCACCGCCTCTGTTATTAATATCTCACTGCTGAGTCTGGTTCAGCAGGTAAAGGTTAACCCTGCAGCTAAACAGTGACACGTCACGCCGCGCCCTGCAGCTCTGTGGAAATCTGGTGACACATTAAGATCTCTCCTGGGGCAGGGAATTACCCACAACCCCGTGCTGCTGGCTGCTGTGATAACAGTGTTTACAGCTGATGTCATTCAATGGGGAGATGACACATCAGCGATCATCGCTGTGGTTGGTGGCCCGAGACGCTGCCTGTCCAGAGTCCATTAACAAACATCGTCTTGTTTCATTAAAGGGGAAACACCTCATAAAACTCATTCCTGTTACTGCTGAAAAATGTCTGACATGTGAAAAGTGCGAGTGTGACCTTCTTTTCTTGTTAATCACTGTGGACTTTGAAGAGTTTATGTACGAGGTTAAAACGATATACATTTATTTTGTTTACTGGTTTCCTGATCTCCCTAAAATAATTTGTAATGCAAAGAAGTATTTTAGCTGTTACCATGGATACATTTGAGCAGGTTACTTTGACATGAGGCGTCCCTCAGGGTTCCATTCTGGAGTCCTTTTTTATTTTACTAGTAGCCATAGCTTTATGTTGTGTATGTGTTCTCACTTTGCATGTATTTTGTTTGCTGATTTCTTTGTTTTTAAACATATAATAGGACTTTAAGTTGTTAGAATACATACACTTGAGCAGGTTACCATGGCATTTGGAGTCCCCCAGATTCCATTATGGAGTCCCTATTATTCAAACATATATTGTGTCTCAATCCAGGGGCTGAAGCCTTCAAATGACGTATTTGAAGGCCATTTGTGTCACAGACGCATGTCAAAGGCTGTCCCAAGTAGAAGGCTACTTCAGATGCGGCCGACAAATGTTTTCTCCGTTTGGCCGACTGTTAAGTGAATAAAAATAACAAACGATTAAATGTAAAAGTTTTTGGTTTCAACTCAATCAAATAGCAGCGTTACACATGTTTAAGAGAAAGGGCCCTTGAAACAAATTATCTTTAAAATAAGTAGGTTAACTTACTAAACGTTAGTTGTGCTAGCTAGTTAGCCCGCTAGCTACCTGTTGCTAGGTGACAGGAGCTGCGTTTTGCGACGCAAGGGTAGACCAGACCATCTGATTTCAGTTCGGCTGTAACGGTCGACGCAGGCTATGAATGGAGCATCCTCCGTGGACCGCCTCCTTCGAAGGCTGCAGCCCCTGGATTGGCACACAGCTGTATAGTGCAATACTATAAACATGGTAATTATCTTGCCCTGCACTGTAGCTGTGCTGTTATTTTTTTATTCTTCTAAGAAATTTGGAAGCCATAGTCTCTTACCTGGGGAAGACATGGCACCAGGATGCACTATGGGAAAAAGCCGGCGGAGGCAGTGTGATGCTTTGGGCAACGTTCTGCTGGGAAACTTTGGGTCCTGCCGTTCATGTGGATGTTACTTTGACACGTACCACCTACCTGAACATTGTTACAGACCAAGTCCCCCCCTTCAGGGAGACAGTATTCCCTAATGGCAGTGGCCTCTCTCAGCAGGATGATGTGCCCTGCCACACTGCAGACATGGCTCAGGAATGGTTTGAGGAACAACGAGTTCAAGGTGTTGACTCGGCCTGCAGATTCCCCAGATCTCAACCCAGTCGAGCGTCTGTGGGATGTGCTGGACAAACAAGTCCGATCCATGGAGGCCCCACCTCGCAGCTTACAGGACTTAAAGGATCTGCTGCTCACGTCTTGGTGCCAGATACCTCAGCACACCTTCACCGGTCTCCTCTTTGTAGCTATGCTGAAGACTTAGTTAAACATTAAACAAGTTAAACATTAAACGAGTTAAACATTAAACGTGTGAAACATCAGCATGTTAGCGTTATCGCTGTGCACGGCTGTAGATTCTATGTTTCTCACTCTGGTTTTCCAGCTCAGCGAGTTGGTTTTGGTTTGATCGTGACTCACTGTCTTCCAGCTCGTCTGCAGGAAGGTTTTCTTGTTCTCCGCTGCCCGATAAGAAACAGATCATTCATATTTGTGCTTGGCTCCCTGCCCTCATTGTAGTGTAGACGGGGGAGGTTTGGAGGTTTGTCTTGGCACAGAGAGCTGCTGGCAGGGTGACTCAAACATTCAGCCTCCAGCAATGCCGCTCTCACCTCAGCTGCTGAGCTCCAATCACCTGATTCTGTGCTGAAGGAAACAGGAAGTCAGACAGGGATCAGGACCAAGGTCACACAGAGCGCCCACCACCAACAGGTCTTCAAAATAAAAGCTTGAAAATTAAATCTAAGGGTTTTTTTAAACAAGAAAGACATTTATTTTGCATAGTTTCTAGAGCAGGGTTTTTTCTCTGAGTTAGGGTTGCAAGTTTAGACTCTCCTCCTTCTACTTGCACGCAGTGAACTGTCACGTTTTAATGATGATTGTCTCTTTTTCATTTGCAGCAAAGTTACTTTCCATCTTGTCAAGGACTCATTGTTTGTATTCATCTTTTATTCTTGTATATCTTTCCTAAATATGCATGTAAAATTAAATATAATGTTCATAACGCTGCTCCAACCAAACTCCATTCAAAAAACAGTCATTTTAAGGCATTGGATTGTCGCCTCTTGCAGACAGACCTGACAAAGCTTGAATTCAGCCTCTTTACAAACCTGCCTCCTGATGTAGTTCTCTCAGCATCCTCTCAGCCTGTTTATTGTCATTAAATCTCAGTAACATCTGTTTGTTGTGGCTTCATAGCGCTGTAGTGAGACAGATCTCAGCCCACCTGTGACTTGCTAGATACAGTGAAACTGTCACTCAGCGGAGACAGATGGACAGGCGCTCCACAGCTGAAACAGGACGCCGGTAGTTGGTGTCCATCAGAGAAATCCTGGTACTGATCCGAGCTAACAGCTCATCACACTGGGCACTGGTCAGCCTGAAGGAGCTGGAAGCAGCAGGAGAGTTCATCCAGGTGATGTTATGAACCCAGATTTTTCCATCATATCTCTCAAATATGATCTGAAAACACAGAGACACACAAATAAAGCTTAAGAAGTGTCCTTTTAAAGCGTCGTTAAAGATATACTTATAGCCTAACTTGTGTGGTTAATGTTCAGCGAGGTGTTTCCATGGGTGCTTTTTCCCAGGCCGTGTCGTTGCTTCCATAAAGCAACAACATGACAACAACACCAACCCACGCCCTGAAAACCACTCAGTCCAAGGTGAAGCTAAAGTCCAGCAAGTAGAGGAGCCATCTTGCTTTTGTGATGCGTTTTGCCATTAGACTTGTTCTACATGTACAGTGAGGTCATGTGATCCCTCCGCCCAGTCAGCAGTCAGAAACTCTCCATGATAAGATCAGAGGTTACACAACCCTATCATCGCTTCATGTCCTGTGATGACACGTCAGCTCGTCGGCTGCACGGTGACAATACAGAGCAGAGAGAGGAAAACCTCCTCCTCCTCCCGTAAACACTAATCCTCTCTATCGCTCCCTTCAGCTCCTCCTCGCTGTCCTGCTTTCTTTCTATTTTTAAAACCAGCACTGATTTATCAAGACCCACACCCTGCTGACAGACGCTGTTTCCATCTTTAAGGCGGTATCACTGAAGGAAACTTTATGTCCAGACTATCAGAAATACTCTGCTGGTGTCAAACATGGTTTCTGTCATTATAGTTAGTTCTTATCCTGCTGATTTATGTCCAAGTGTTCATTTTTCTGACAAGTTTACTTTTAATTAGTTATTTGATGCTATAAAAAGGGGGCGTGGCCTCATGATTGACAGCTCTGTGGACAAATGGGGCTCCTGCAGCGTTCTGTTGCCGAGTAGCAGAGTAGAGGAGGAACGGCGAGAGGAGACGTAACTAACACTAACACTACATTTTGTTGGTGTTTGTGAGAAAGAAAAACTTCTACAGCTACATCAAAGGAGAAGCTAAAAATGCTAAAGATGCTAGCTTCCACATCCAGCAGGTTTCGAGCTAACATTCAGTTGGAGACGTGTTTGTATCCACCTGATGTCTGATATTCTTTCTCTGTTAGCTCTGTCTTTGGTCTCCACCACCTCCTCAGGTAAATATCTGTCTATTAGCGGCTAAATGTTCACCAGCTCGTCTCTAAATGTGCTTGTCTGCTGTTTGCAGCTGACCAGGAAGTGTACAGCGAAACACAGAGGCTGAACCAGACGGGGAATGTGATGTGAAACCAAAACAAGGAGCTAAAAGGGGCTAAAATGCTAATTAGCGCTGCAGAAATTCTTCCCTACAAAAGACACTTTTCACGCACCGAGTAGGAAAGCACAATGTTGGATTTAAGCTGATTTATATTTTTCCGTTTTATTTTTAACTACTCGAGGAGTCACACTCAGGTCACTGACAAGATTAGCTTAGCTTAGCACAACAACTGGAAGCAGCTCTGTGAGAACAAAGCTAAAAAATCCAACAGTTTCAAAACCAACAAATATCTTAATCATCTCCTGCTGTCTCATCTAGTGACCCAATATGAGGTCACGACCCAGAGATTGAGAAACACTCATAACTGCTGCGACTACATAATAAGTGTTTTGTTGATGATTGACACGGCTCCAAGTTCAAAGATGAAAGGATACGACAGGATGAGTTGGACTTTACTGACAGGAAGTGATGGAAAAATACAAAATAAAGGTGCCAGATTTTGAAGGAGCTCAATAAAATGTCATGTTTCAGACTTTTATTTTGGTAAATTTCTCTGGTTTCCTCTCTGCTGTCTCCAATTAGAGCTCTGAGTCATGGGGTTGCACAATAGCCGAGCTGCGTAATCACATAAAGCCGGCTTATCTGTCTCGCCAAGGGCACCCAGTGTACTCTGACCCAGTGTGTGTGTGTGTGTGTGTGTGTGTGTGTGTTTGTGTGTGTGTGCAGAGATAAGCAGTCTGAGTGCAGATCCATTAGGAGGAAGTGAAATGGAGCGAAAAGCAGGTTGTAGAGCAGCAGAGCAGGTAGACGATCAAATCAAATCTCATCAGGCCGAGACGTTAGAGGAGTAGAGCAGCGGGGGGGAAGTACGAGGGAAAGGATGAAATAATACGATGTCAGTGTGTCATTGTAACTCTGCTAAGTTATAGTACTACCTTCAGAGGCTGAATGAAGTACAAAAACTAAATATACTTAGAGTACCAAAAGTAGAAGTATAATTCAGGACAGCCCGTTTTAGAAGATGTGTTTTGCAGAGATGTGGACTTGAGACTTCGTGACTTGGACTCGAGTCGACTCGAGTCACTGTCTTGATGACTTACGACTTGACAAGAAATAAATGACTTGAGACTTGGCGTGACTTGAGGCCTGATGACTCGGATGACCTGCGTGTGTTCGTAAGTTTGAATATTATCAAGCATGTACGCAGCACAAACTGGGAGTCATGATCGGACATGTAACAGTAACGCAACTGAGATGACGAGGAGACGAAGAAGTTACCGACGGAGCATAGCATCGCGCTGGAGAGGGGGCGGAGCTTAGCGTGTCAACACGGGTTTTCTGTTCCCATCAATGCCGATCGGAGCCACGGCGATAATCACCCGGGTCTACTGCAGAGTCATGTGACCCGCGTCTGAAGGCTGATTGTAACCTTTCACACTCAGCAAAAAAGCCAGGTGTTAGCGGGTGTTAGCGGGTGTGTTTTTTGACCAGTGGGAAGACGGCTTTAGTAACTGGTGTCAGGTAGTGGTTCAGGTGGACTTTAGACCCCAACTGAGGGGAAAGGTTGCTGCAAAAAGCTCCTGAATGCTTCTTACACCACTGACACATAAAGACAGAGCTCCTCTCAGAAACTGTGTCACAAACCGAACACGTGAACCACGTCTCTCTGAACAAACCAGGGAAGAAGGGAGCGATATTCAGGGCAAAGTAAATAAATGAAAGAACATCACATACACACACACACACACACGCACACGCACACGCACACACAGTTATGTAAGCCTGTGTGCTGTAGCTGTGCAGTGTGTGTGGTTGACACAGAGCTGAACACAGTCATCACAGGTTAGAGAGGGCGTTCAATAAGAACCATCATTAACCCCCGACAGACCATCAGAGTGGTTTATGGGGTTATTTCTAGAACTACGATGCTGCCTTCAGGGTCGGATCTGTAAAAGTCTAAATCCTCCAAACTGACTAAAAACACAAAGTCTGGTTTTCTTTCAGGGTCTTTATTTACAGACTACAACTAGAGAGTATTTCCCATCATGCATCTGTTTGGAAAAACAACCAAAGGAGCAGAAACAGAAACATGACAGTTAGCATTACGAGCTAGCAGGCCGCTAGTTTTTCTTCTTTCCTTCTTTTACTGGTTCACCAGAGCTAACTGCTGCTATGCTAATGCCAGGTGCTAACGTCGCATGCTAACACTGTGCGCAATGCCAAAAATAGAAAAGCAATAGGAACAACACACACACACACACACACACACACTATAAAGATAACCAAATGCAAATAGACAAAGGAGGACGATGCTGTTTCCATCCTGTCTGATTGTTTTAGACAGATCAAACACACTCTGTCTCTCTCTCTCTCGCTCATACACACACACACACACACACACACACACACATGCCTCTAATGACTGTGATCAGATAAATGTCTGACTCTCAGCCACTCGGGGAGCGCTGGAGAAGAATCTAGCAGCAGGACGGAGGATAGAAACAGAAATGGAGGAGTAGTTGGGAGATGTCGGGCGGAGAGGTGGAGTCCTGGAAAAAGTATGAAAACTGTAAAAGCGTTGACGGACTCGAGCTAGACATCATAAAAGTGTTTCCTGCGGCTCGAGGACTCAGGGAGGGACGCATCGTTTTTACACGAGCTCCTCTTCCTAAAAGTGTTCGTAATAACACGACCAGACAATGTTTTTATTTCTGTTTCAATCTGCTGCAGAAGAAGAAAAATGTCATCTACAAGTACAAACAGAGATTTGACCTGTTGACACGTTAATACACGCTGTATCAGGAGATTTCTCTCCGCAGTATAAGCTTTGTCGGCCATGTTTTCAGGTTAAAGATGCAGTTCGACCTCCCGGTCAGGCAGAGTAGCTGCTGTTGCAAAGATGGTTCTGCTTTACTGGTCGAACTTGCTCCTCTCCTGCCTCCTCGAGGGATGTTTACCGTCTGCAAACCGTGGAGGAGAAACTCCCTCTAATGCTCCACCGCCCGCCTCCACCCATCGCTGCCTTTGAACTGGTGGCGAGCTCGGCGTTTGATGTCAGCAGTCTGGCAGCGTCTGAACCTGAGGTTTGGTTCTGTCGGGACGTTACGTAAGTCGTCTTTATTCACAGCCTCTCGCTGAGGGGGCGCCGTTACATCACGGCTGATCTCTGCCAGTGTTACCATCAGCACCAAGGAGCACCTGAGGAGACACAGGAGGGCAGGGAGGAGGAGGAGGAGGAGGAGGAGGAGGGGGGAGGAGAGGGAGTATGGAAGGAAGAAAGGAAGGAATAAGAAGGGGGAGGAGGAAGAGGAGGAGAAGAGGGAGAGGGAGGAACAAGGAGGAGAAGAAGGAGACAAAGAAGTAGAGGGAGGAGGAGGAGGAGAGGGAGTTGGAGGAGAAGAAGGAGGAGTACAAGGAGTAAAAGTAGAAGAAGAAGTAGGAGGAGGAAGAGGAGCAGGAGAAGAAGGAGGAGGAGGAAGAAGAGGAGCAGGAGAAGGAGGAGGAGAGGAGGAGGAGGAGAAGAAGGAGAAGAAGAATCAGGAGGAAGAGGAGTAGAAGGAGGAGGAGGAGGAGTTACCTGATGAGTTGAGCAGCTGGCTCCTGCAGACTGTTGGACTCGCTGCAGAAACTGAAGTCTGTTTTAACGATCAGACGATCTTCAGTCTCGGCCTCTTTAACTCGTCTGCGGTCTGGAAGCTCCCTCTCTCTCTCTCTCTCTCTCTCTCTCCATCTCTCTCTCTCTCTCTCTCTCTGTCTCCATCTCTCTCTCTGTCTCTCTCTCTCTCCATCTCTCTCTCTCTCTCTCTCTCTGGCTGCACTCCTCTGCTCCATCGTCATGTCAGCTCTGTAACGAGGCCCGGACCTCCTCCCGTCTCCTCTCTCCTTCTTCCAGGGAAATTCCGATCATTTCCCCTCCGGAGGCCGAGCTGCTCCTCCCTCCAGCAGTCAGTCGGTTTATTTGGAAGCCCAGGTTAGACTCAGAGCCCCGTCCTCCCTGTGTGACCCCCCCGCTCTCGGCACAGACAGATCCCCTCATGGCTGCAGATGTGGCACATCTGGCTGCAGGGTGAGTCATTATTCTTGGCTCGCTCTCCCCTCGCTCTCTCTGCCGCCATGGCTACTGACGAGTGTTTGGCAGGAAGTCCTTGGCACCGAGCCGGGGCGAACGAGGAAGAGCTGCAGAGAGAGAGAGAGAGAGAGAGAGAGAGAGAGAGAGAGGTTATTGTGTGTGTGAGAAACAGAAAGCAGAAAAGTGTGTGAGAGTCAGAGTGGGTAAACAAAATGGAGTGAGAGGTGGGCGGGGCTTCGGCTTGGCGGCGGTCCAGTGGGACCATAAAGTCTGAATCGAGGCCTCTGGCAGAACAAAGCTGAGTGCGACACCACCGCCGCCGCCACCGCTCCCACTTGGCAGCCGCCACATTTTCCCAGCAGCCTTTGCCTTGGCAGCCAGCCCACCTTCCCCTGCAGGCCTGCAAAGAGGATTATAGGGCGGGGGGAGCGAGGGAAGGGAAAAAGAGAGCCTTGTTGTTTTCCTCTTGTCTCCTCGCAGTGACATCACCAGCGCTCTGGTTCCAGATGCGAGGCGTCCAAAAGCGGGTTGGTTTGACTTGGACGTCCATTTTATAAACGTCTGCCGGGCGCTGTATCCGGGGGCGATGGTGTGTGTGTGTGTGTGTGTGTGTGTGTGTGTGTGTGTGTGTGTGTGTGCGCCCAAAAGTGAACAGAGAATAAGCTAACAAGGAGGGAGCACAGACACACATAGCTGCTAAATACTAACATATAAAGAGTATAAAAACAGTGTGTGAGACGTGTTGGACGGTCTGTTCGTCCAATAAAGCACACACACAGATTATCTGTCTGATATTTACATGAACAAATCTCCAAAAGGCTCCAACAGCACAAACACGGCCCAGAGGTTACGTTCAGTGACTGAGTTAGCTGAGGGGACACCTAGCAGACAGCTAGCAGCTCCCAGCTGTCACTCAAAGAGGCCACGCCCCTAATGCTGCATCACTTTAAGCCTTAATATAATGTAAACAGGTGAGCTGTATAAAGATTCTCCCCGTACAGTTGTCATGAAGAGAGAAATGAGCTATAGAGACCCAAACTGTTTTTTGTACCAGGCTGTAAACATGTTTATTTCTGCTGTAAAGTTTAACATGGGGCTCTATGGGGACTGACTCACTGCTGGAGGCAGCCTCAAGTGGACACCAGAGGAACTGCAGGGTCTGGCACAGAAATCTCTCTGAAACACTGAAAACAGGAGACATTTCTGTTGATCTTAAACGAGGCGAGCTTCATGAATCTTTTAGTCGTCTTAGTCCGAACTCTTTCCATCCACATCACTCATTGATTTAAACCTGCGAGGTCTGTCAGAGATCAGTGAGTTACTTCCTGTTTCTGTATCTTTCCAGGAAGGTGGATGTGTAGGTCTGATGCGGACTGTTCCTGCACAGAGAGGCCGCTCTGCCTCTGTGAGGAGGCTCTCAGCATGTAAATGAGATGGAGATGAGTGTGGTGAAACGGCAAACAGACAGTTGTTGGTGCTGTGCCAACGGTCCTGCAGCTGGACGAGGAGAAGAAGAAGAAAGCAGCAGCGGCGTCTCAGTAAACAGGAAGCTGTTCATTACGGCTGATATCCCGACGGTAAAGTTAGGAGCTGATGAGTGCAGACGATGGAGGAGGAAACACAACACATCTGTGTGTGTGTGTACGGAGAGGTTTTACCCAGAAGTCATTGCACTGACAGGAACGCCATACTGAGTGCAGGAGGAGTTTATTTGACGGAAACCGCAAAATATAAAATTTAAGATGGCAAAAAATAACCCAAACAAATCTTTTGTTGCTGCTGAGCCATCTGACGGTGTATGGATGGAAACACTTGCAGGACGTTGAATCCAACAGGTCACTCAGAGTCAGCGGTCATGTCGTCGTGTTAAACCTCCCGATGTGACGTTTGTTCTGCTCACTGTTCCAACAGGAAGCTTCAGACGGACGCCGGCGAGCGGAGCCTCTCAGTAACGAACAAACAGCTTTGTAGCGTTAGCTTTGAAGCTAAAACGGTTTAATTTTTAAACAGAGCGTTTGGTGATTTCAGCGCGGCCGTACACGGAGCTCTTTGATGACGAGGAACAGATGATGCATTCAGGGCACAAAATAAAACACACTTCTGTTTTATCTGGCCTCAATCAGAGGAAACTGTCAGCCGTCCAAATAATTAAAAACTGGCTTCAGATTCAAACGGAGAATCAGATCAGCCTGTTCGGTCCTGTGGGATCGACTCGAAACACCACGATTCATGAAAACCGTGTTTATCTGTTGGCGATTAACGATGCCTATCAGAGCAGACAGAGAGACGGGTTCTTTACTCTCCTCTCTCGGAGTCTGAAGATCAAAGTTTGTCCTTTAACAACAGCTGGAAAATACACTCAACAACAAACACGGACGTTAACGGGACAGCTTTTTAGAAGAAACTTGTTCTTGTTCAATCATGATTGAGTCTTGTTAAAATCCAGGTGAGATCGATTCCACCTGATTACAGAGCTCCTCCCTGATTGGCCCAAGGAAGCAGGTAACAGGGTATAAAAGGTGAAAACAGCCGAGTGGTTGGTCTGTGTTCTGATCATTTTTCTGCCATCCACACCTGCGACATAAAGCTGTCAGGTTAATAACACAACATGCTGTCAGAAAACCAGTCAGCTGACCCTCTGTCTGCTTTCCTGTGGACAGAACATGTGCAGCGCTTTGCTCCTATTTTAAACCCGTCTCTGCAGACATTTTCAAAGTACAGAATATTTAGATTTAAGGTCTAATATATGGTCTGTGGGGGGGGGGCACATTTTGTCCCCACAGAGATAAAAATAGTCGAGTAGAGGCCGTGATCAACAGACCAGAGGAGGGAAATCCCCTCCGTCCCTGCGAGTCAATCCAGCCTGCTTACACTCGTCAGGCGGACACAAACACGACTCCACAGGAACGACGAGTTGCTCTTAAATGAACAAATGTTTAATTACAGGTTCAACATCTCGACTTAAAAAGGTGAACATGTTTCTGTTTCTGCTGCCGGACAGAACTCTCTGTTACTTCAGGAAGTACTGAAACCATAGCAGCAAACCGCGACAGTAAACGGTTAATGGTTCCAGTCTGACCTCTGCGTGACCTCCAGCTCGACTTGCTTTCCCATCGAGCACACTTCCTCCCCCATGTGAAACTGCTAAGCTGAATAAACTGACGGGGTCGACCCCTGAAGACACGAGGCCGAGTCTGCAAATCTCCCAGTGAGCGGCCCGCGGGGAGGCTATTTACAGAGCCGCTGATCAGGCAGAACCGGAGCTGACGGAGCTTCATTAGCTCGTAGCATCCGACATCCTCCATCGCTTTACAGTCTGATACAGGATGAACAGACACAGGGACGGCTTTGTTTAGTGTGGAATAATATTTTTAACTATTGCACTCACTGAAGGTTTTAATCCTCCCGGCTGCATACCACCTTCCTCCAAATCCCTTTTCAGTTAGCTGTCGTCTTTTTATAAACAAGAAAAAGTTATGTCATGCTTATAAATGATTCTTTTTAATGTCTCCTTATGACTGAGGGAACAAAAATGAGTCTTACTTAAAAGCTGATCTTTTTTTAGTTGTTCCCATATTGCACTGCCTGCGTTAAATCCTCTCCCCGTGTTCTACTCCAGTCCAGTTGGTGGCGGTGTTGCACCTCTGAGTCACTTTACCAACCGCCAATAACCAATGACTGTATATATAGATGGACGACACGTCTCCATCTGTTCTTACTGTACAAAATTGAAGAAAAAACAGCCCCCTGATGGGCGCTGCCATCTTGCAATGGTGGCATCATTTGGAGCCAGAGACTGCGCATTAGAGATCGGCGGGTGGAGCCGCCGTAGCCACTTCCGCTAACCCAAACACACACTTAACTTACCGATAAAACAGCAAGGATCCCGCACACCGGCGTGTTTAACAGCAGAACAGCTTCTTGTGTTGCTCTGAGGTTAAAGTTCACAGGTATGGAAACTTCCATGACTGTAGTGATTGTTTTAGTTACGTCTCCACTCGCGGATCGTCCTCCACTCTGCTCACCTGGAACTGATCGGCTGCAGGAGCTGTATTTGTCAACAGAGCTGTCAATCATCATTTTGACAGCATCAAATAACTAATTAAAAATAAACTTGTGAGAAAAATGAACACTGTGACATAAATCAGCATGATAAGAACTAACTATAATGACAGAAACATGTTTGAGAAAAATGTATTTGACGTGTATTTTGATTTTATAGTTTGACTCATGTCCCATCTGTTAACATGGAGGAGGCGGGGCTTATGAGCTATACTGCAGCCAGTCAGCAGGGGGCGACAGAGAGGGTTTGGCTCCACTTTAAGGGAGCTGTCATGTCGGCCATCTTTTTATACAGTCTGTGGCAATAACCACAAGGAGAGGAAGAAATCCATTCCCCTTTCGTTTACGTTTAATCTGAGAACCAGCCAGTCACAAACTTTGTCGTGTTTGAGGAAAAATTTTGCTAAACATCAAAATCCAGCAAAAAAGAAGAAAGAAGAAAGTTGTAGACGGGCTCTCGGTCCGGCTCCCTTCAACAGACAGGAGTAGTTGTTAAAAAACCCTGCACACCTAGCCAACCAATGATTAAAGCTGTCGTGATTAATGGTTCATCAAACTTGATTCTGACATTCAAACTGGTTTCAAACGCTGTTTTCTTGAATGGCGTTTGGTTTGAACGTTTGTGATACAAAGTCAGGACCAGAGCAGAATCTCAACTCTGATGGGGCTTTGGAAAAAGAGTCGTGCAAATGTTCTGCTTGAGTTGAAATTTGTTTCATTGATTTTTGTGCATGATTATTTTAATTGGTTCAAACATAAAGAGAACAGAAAGATTCAAGTGGGCTCAAAAAGTCACAGCACAATGATGAGGCAAAGATACAAAGCGCTCACAAGCTGAACCTGTTTAAACCTGAATGTCTCTGTGGCTTTAAACTTCTTTCAGTGATGGAGGAGCTGTGGGTGTGACGAGAGACACACCAGTTTGTATAAAGCATTGGGGGTTAGGGGAAACCTGTGGGTGTGACGAGAGACATCAGAGCTCACGTGATCCAATAAGATGGACTGTGTTTGCTTTGTGTGTGTTTAACGTGCTGAATGACTGATGTGGGAAATCTCGTCCCTGCCGTCAGTTCATGTTTGTGTTTCCAGTCGTGAGTGAAATCACATGAAGGATCTCCCCCCCGCCCGCCCCACGCTGTGGGAGGCAGCGACGGGATGATCAGTCAGCTGACCGAGAGGATTTATATGGAGGGGTTGACGGGGTTAAATCTGCAGGTTGTAAAGGGTCATGAGGAGAAAGACTGAGACGAATAGCAGCCATGATGATCACACGAAGAGGCTGCATAAATATAAATATATTATATAACATAGGGAGTCACTTAAACACTTCACTCTACATTAAGATACACTGAATATGTCTGTGTGTGAGGAGAGATTCAAACTGAAGCCGAAACTTTACGTAACCTTTGACCTCTTGAGTTCCTCCTCTCTCTGTAGATTTGACTAAACACAGCTCGTGTGTGAAAACCTTCCAGGATGCAAACGGCTCGTTGCTCCTGCACATTTTCCTGCAGCCGCTGGAACAAACGCCAGGCCTGCCTCCTCTTCCTCCCTCTTGCCTGCTCTTCCTCTCTGTCCATCAGCTGACAGGGAGACCGGCCGTGTCATGACGCCGTGAAGCCCAACAGGAGAGGGCCGAGCAGAGACGGGCCTCTGTGATACAGCAGTGAGTAAGAGATGATGCTGCTGACTCACTGCTGGCCAGACACCAAAACCATCTAAGAACAGCCGCTGCTGCTTTCTGTACCTTCAGCTCAGCACTTTAACATGGACAGCAACTCTCTACTACAATCCATCATTTACAAACCCCAACCTAAAAATGGCTTTAATTAAATATTGAAAATGTTTTTGTTTTCTATTTTCATTTCAAAATATGGAAGTGGTAAAAAGGTTTTTCATTTTTTTATTTTGCTGCTCGAGCACAAAAACAAGACGGATCTCAGCGAGAATCTACTTCTTCTTTAAAAGTCCTAACGAGTGACTACAAGTAACAAGTTTTATTTAAAAACAGAAAGCTAGAAAAGAACTCTGCACATTTTTATTGGTGTCTACTGCAGCTATAAGTGCTCAAATACAGACGACTCGTAACTGCTAGCTAGCTCGTACGTCTCATTGGGGAGGAACATAAAGATTATCGAATGTACTTATACAGATACACACACAGTATGCGCAAACAGACACATTTGGTGTATGGTTAAATGCAGTGGTATGGTATGGTAAGTTGTTTTTAAAAGATTAAAATAACTGTAATAGGCTCATGAGAGTAAAAGCCTTCATCACAATAAAGGAAAAGATCTCATTAAGAGTTTGGATTAGCTTCTTTCTGCACTTTTAGGACAGAATTGTTTATTAGGGCTACATCTACAGTCTGCTTGGTAACAACGGCTGAATTCTGTGATTGGCTGTTCGGCCTGTGACGTCACGGGTGCCTGGCACCAGCACTGGAATTCAGCAGAAGGCTTCAGCAGCAGCTCAGCAGAGAGCTGAGCCTGCAGGCTGAACAGGATCAGCATACTTGTTGCTGTTTTTCTGCTGAGTTGTGTATTTCTTACCCCCAAAAGATCTTTTTCACACACTACCTAAACTATATTAAGTGTATTTTTTAAATGATCCAATGACCAGCAAGTGAAAGTGTATAGAAAAAAGAAAAGAAAAATGTAACACGTAAACTAAATGTAGTTTGTGTTCCAAAATAAAGTCTGCGGTTACAGGAGTTATTGAACTTTAAAGCGAGTCTAAAAATGTGTCAGCTGAACTCCCTGCTCAGGGTTTTGGTATTTATAAAAGCTCTTTGGTTCCCTGAGTGCAGAGGGGTGAAAATGAAAAGAAGAGCGCTCACTCTGCCTCAAATTCCAGGAACAACATTTAGACCATGTAGCGACACTGTCTTATGAAACATGTCAAGATTATTTTGACCAAATTGAAATTTTAAATCGATTTCCAATAATAAGATCAGTTTATTCTCCAGATAACAAAACTACAGTAGACTAATTTGTTTTTCAGCATTTACATGTTACATTTCTGCCATTTATAATATCTAATCTTAGCATGTTTACTTGTTTATAACTGCTCTCTCTTCCTTTTTGTACTACAACTCCTGCCTGTTTTCTTTTGTTATCAATCTTAAAAACACTACAAAACCAGCATCACTACCTGTTACATCTATACAAATCAATGTTTACTAACACGATCAATTTAGCCAATGAAAAGGAAATACACTGCTGCCCAGAATATGTGAATGTTTCTGGCAATGCTACTTGGCTAACAGGCTTGGCTAATGTTCTTGACATCCATGAGAGTTTATCATCTTCTTTCCAATCTGTTGACCTGGAGTAAATGTAGCAATTAAATAAATAAAAAAATAAGAAGAAGAAAATTAAAATTAAGAAAAATAGCATTTTTAATTGTTAGCTAGTGTTCGGAGGAAATTGACTGATCTGATATGAGCCGTCATTGTGACAAAAACTCCTCGATAGTGGTCATAGCTAATCTTGACACAGGCTATACGTTTTATTATAGAGCAGTGAGAATACAGCTACATACAACCCACACAGATTAATCTAAAGTTGGAAAAAATAAAGGAGGGCTTTTTGTTTTTAGTTTGGTTGTTGCTCTTTTTAATCATCTTCATCAAAGATTCACTGAAGATTTTAATTAAAAAAAAATATCTACTTTAAAAAAAGATCTGTAGGCCAATACGTATTAGTTCCTTTTTTCTTATTCCAGTAAATAATTTACCGGTTAGATATAGTGATAAGTGGAAAAGTAATATCTTGTAATCATTTGTCGTTTAGCTGACAGTACTCAAATGCCTTTGTTCTGAGCACTGAGTAATGAGAGCAGTTGGATGTGCTGTATAGTAGAAGTGAAAATCGGCACAGAGTGATGCATCTTCTCAGACATAGAAAATCTTTGGGTGTAAGCTCTCCGGATAAAGATAGAGAAACGGTGAGCATGCGCCCGAGGGGTCGTCGAAGAATCCAGTAAATAGAACCCCGGAGCACGAGCCGAGTGTCGGCGCTGACGTCACGGCCCTACATTGAGAGCTCGGGCTGAATTGTAAGCGCGAGCTTCAGACGGAGGCGCGCCGAGGAAAAGGACACAACTACGATGAACTGCACTCGGTGTGACTCTGCTGCTTTCTGAGGGAAAATACTGCTCGTTTTTTACTCTAATTCCTCGTTATTTCTTCCTTCCGGCGACGTAAACAAACCGACGGACATTTTGGAGAGATTTGTTTTCGCTTTGGGGTAACAACATGTCCTCCGCGGCGGTTGCTGCCTCGAGAAGGCAGTCCTGCTATCTGTGCGACCTGCCCCGCATGCCGTGGGCGATGATCTGGGATTTTACCGAGGCTGTTTGCCGTGGATGTGTTAACTACGAGGGGGCCGACCGGATTGAATTTGTTATCGAGACCGCCCGGCAGCTTAAGAGAGCACACGGCTTCCAGGACGGCCGCTCTCCGGGCCCGGGGAAGCCCCAGCACGCCGGGAAGGAGATGAACCACTCGGCCGGGGAGCCTGGCTCCCGTCCGCCGCAGCCTTTGGACCGCTACCCGCTGTCTGACCGGCCGCCTCGGCTTGGACCGGAGTACCAGGCGGGGAGGCAGGCGAACGGCCTCCCCGTGCCGAACGGATTTCCAAAACCCGACGAGCCCCCGGAGCTGAACCGCCAGAGCCCCAACCCCCGCAGGACTAGCACAGTTCCTCCCAGCCTGGTGCCTCTGGTGAACGGCGGCATGCCCACCGTTCATCCGCTCAACGGCCGCCCGGGGCAGATGGGTCTGCCCGGGGTTCTGTCTGCACCGGGCCAGGGGGATCACGGGAAGCGTCCGGAGGATATGAAAGACAAACACAGGCCGGACAGCCTGTCGGACAGCCACAAGGAGTGGACCGGCAAAGGCAAAACAGTGCGGGACCTGATGGCGCTGCACACGATCGATCCCAGGTTTAAGAGGGAACACGAGGCCTTGCAGCGCATGATGGGATATGACATGAGTGCCACTTCCTCAAAGACAGGTGAGAATATTTCTGTTTATTCTAGCGCATTGAAATGTGGATCCGACATGCTGAATGAAAACAGGAACTGAACACAACTGAAATAATGTGTCAGCACATTTCACGCACGCTGCTGACGTGTTTAAACCGACACGCTCGGTAATGCCACGCGTTGACACGGACCCGCTCACCTCTGTGCACGCGGAGGGCTGGCAGAGAGCAGCAACATAAACAAAGCTATATTCTGTGTGTGTTGAGAAGTTTCCTGCGTGTTATTGTGCCAATACCATATGCTGCTGTGTGTGTGTGTGTGTGTGTGTGTGTGTTTGTGTGTGTGTTAACTCTTCCTCTGCCTCTGCCTCAGACAGGGGGAAGCACCCACGCAGTATGAAGAGGAAGGCCTCCCCGGAGCCTGACGGAGAGGGCAGCGCCCCCAAGATGAACGGTGGTGAGGGCCAGCCGTGGCTCCCGTCGCCCTCTGAGGTCCTGAAGATGCCCCCTGCGGCCCTACCTGGCTTCTCAGCCGCTCCCCCCTCCACCATCTCCCCCCACTCCCGCACCACGCCCCCTGAGGCTGCCACAGCGCAGAACGGCCAGTCCCCCATGGCAGCGCTCATCCTCGCCACTGACAACGCAGGCAGCACAGGCTCACCTAAGGACGCTGGCCAGGTACACTCCACCACGGCGGGGGCGCGGAGGAACAGCGGCAGCCCCCTGTCGCCGTCCTCAGCCTCTCAGAGGAGGCTGGCACAGAGGGAGGGGACTGTGAGTGTCAACCCCTCTGCTTTACATGCACCTGGCAGCATGGACCCCCACGCAGCACCGCCACAGAGCATTCCAGACTCTTCCGTGCCGGGCAGCGTGCCGCTCTGCTGCACTCTGTGCCACGAGCGGCTGGAGGACACTCACTTCGTGCAGTGCCCCTCAGTGCCCTCGCACAAGTTCTGCTTCCCGTGCTCCCGGGAGAGCATCAAGCAGCAGGGTGCCACCGGCGAGGTGTACTGCCCCAGCGGGGAGCGGTGCCCACTGGTGGGCTCCAACGTGCCCTGGGCCTTCATGCAGGGGGAAATAGCCACCATCTTGGCCGGGGACATAAAGGTAAAAAAGGAGAGGGACCCGTAAAATGTTCACCAGCTGTTTTTGTGGAACTTTTTTCCTTTTGTAACCCGACTACGGCAACAACAGCAGGACAAACACACACCCAGACATAAATCATCCAGCAGGCCCCAGAGAACCACCGGACATGTACATATTGGACACAAGGGAAGTGAACACTTCGTAAACATGGCTGTATAATTTTTTTGAGTTTTCTTTTTCAATACATTGTGTTTCTATAATTTTGAAGATAAAAGGTATGTACTCGTCATAACTCCCCACCACACTTGTTTCTTTTCGGTCTGTCGGTGTACTTTAGGTCTGGAGACAGTCCCTGTCAGACATAGAATGTGACTAATCTGAGCACTTGGCAAAAACAAAAAGAATAAAAAAACAAAGAAAATGCTTCTAGCTGTACATGTATGCACTTGTTTAAGAAAAAACTTGCCAAATACAGTTTCAGACCTTGTAATAATACCTCCAGTGTCTCTGTGGTTTGCTTATTTTCCACACTCAGCGAGCCAGGAGCTCGTCGGCCTGATTGTGATTCAGTCATGATGCAATACCTTCCAACAGGAACAAACTGGCTTCCAGGGAAGAGTGGGAGGAAGAGAAGTCAAGGAGAGAGGCAGAGGCAGGAGAGGGGGGGGGGGGAGTGTGTTGCATAAACGTTTTGTACAGTAAATCACACGTAGGCGGGCCGAGGTCGCTCTCTGTGAGCCTCGTGTCCTGCCAGCGTTGGGAGATAACGAGGGCCTAAAAATAGTCTGCTGTGGAAACGCGATGCTGCGGAGCGTCGCCCGGTGAGCCGTCTGTTGATGTGTCTAATCACTGAGTGCTTCACGTGCCATGTGTGACAATATGCTTCAGCTCTTCTTCAGCGCCGCCATATTTGGATCTTTTCCTCACCCGACATCTCAGCACCTTCTTCTTTATAGCTGAGAACAAATCCTGGCAGCAGATCCGATCAGGCCGGTTGTTGACGCCCTGATTCCAGTGAAAACACGCTGGAGATGTGAGGTCATGAGCCCTCGGGGACTTTTACGTTGCAGCAAGCTTCTCGTTGCCACATTTTTCCACATAACTCGCTCCGTCACGCTGACAGGATGACACAGACGCCTCCGGGCTCTGTTTTGGCCCCTAGGGCACGAATCCTGCTCCACAACAAAGCTGCTTCATCAGACAAAATGGCTGCTGTCTGGGGGGATTTGGATGAAGCTTATATCTTGTTTTTACATCTTTCCCGCTCTCACACTCTCATTCAAAGTATTTGGCCTATTTTTACTTTGATTCTGCAGTTATTCTTAAAGGGGAACTCTGTTTTTTTTAACCTGGATCCTATTTTTAGATATTAAAAGTTCATAATAAGAAATGTGGCTGTGGAATCGCTCCAGTAGTTTGCATCAGCTGGCAGCTGTGAAAAAGGATGTAATTGCTGCAACCGTATCCCTGCAAACAGTTGCACACGATCAAAGGTTGTCCACTAAGTTCTTGTTGTTTCCACTGACAGGCTCAGATTGTTATTGCTCTACCGTCGCCTGGGTCGGTTAGTTGTTTTTTGTTATCGTATGTTACAAAAAAGGCGTTGTGCTGGTTCTGAACTGACCACTTAAAACACTAAAGTCACACAATAACACGAACAAACGAACCGACCCACGCAACGGTAGACCAGCAGCTCCTGTGTCCTGTGAGCTTAAATCAGTGTTTTTCTGAATGGAGTCTGGTGTGTGTGCAGAGAGCGATGTGTGTGTGGTTAAAACAATCATCTTCCTCTGTAACAAAAAGGTCTATCTCTGTAGGGATCCTTTCTGTCATGTTGTCACACACTTAGAATAACAATCTGAGCCTGTCAGTGGAAACAACAAGAACTTTGAGTGGACGACCTTTGACCCATCAAAGATTATGTTGCAGCCATCACAGCCTGTTTCACTGCTGCAGGATGAACACATGTACTGGAGACATTCAGACAGATTTCTGTGTCTTTTTGTCATTTAGATCCCAAAATGTATAAAAAATAGAGGTCAGGTATAAAACACCAGAATCCCTCTTTAAGTTAATATTCGACATATCTTGGATTTTCTCTCTCCGTCACGTTCGGCGGCTTTTTCTTTCTAGTAAGTAAAATAAATTGAAGAGTACCGAGGGTCCCTGCATGAGAGTAAAGGAGGAGAGAGAGGATATAAATGCCTTGCTCAGGGGTCACGTGCTTCTCGGTGGAATTCCTGAGTCACTGTCCCCCCCTCCTCCCTCCCTCCCTCCCCCTCTCTCCTCTCTCTCCTCTCTCTGCTGCAATAACACGCCTTCCACTGTTCAAGGTTGATCACACAGCGAGCGGATGAATGGGGGCCTGTGTGTGTTTATGCCGGGGCCCCTGTCGCTTTCAGCCGCCATTCAGAGCAGCAGCCAGGAGGAAACGTTAACCCCTACCTGGCTCCACAGACGCAGGTTTAAACTTCACGACAACACGTTTAAAAGAAAAAATCACTTTAATGTTTTTAAACATCGCTGATCATTTGCACGCGCAGCAACATTTGGACTGGAGTATTTTTTACTGTAGTTTTCCGGCTCCTCAGAGTCGGTGAAGGCAGCAGAGTGGCTGTTTTTTTTTAACCCCCCTTTTCATGGTTTTTATTTTATAATTTAGACATTTTCAGCCTCTTTACTTCAGGGACTTGCTGCTTTTACAAGATGACTATAACTGTAGATCTCAGGCTGGATCACTGAGCAAAGAAACGGGAGCTATCTTGATCGGTGTGGGATAGTTTTAATGGTTTTAACATTAGAGCCGATACCAAAACAATACTTCATCAATTCTAGTCCAAACATAAGCAGTTGTACGCGACGTTTGCAGCTTAAAATCCAGTCTTGAATTAACAGAAATAATCAAGTCTTGTTTAAAGCGAGGAGTCTTGTGTTTGAGGAGTTCCACCTCTGTGAAGATACGTCTGAAAACAAACACATTTAATAATCTGAATAAATAGTTTGAAATGATGCTGAAATAAAAAAATGAATTCATGCTCTGTCAGGTCGCTCTGCAGGACGAGGCAAGCTAAGGCCTTTTAAAAATGCTTGTTTTTTGAATGGAGTTTGACTTGACTATTGCTAATGCAACCAGGACAACTTCTGACAGAGTTGAAAGAACTTAAGTTGCAGGATTGTCTTGAAGGCAGCGAGCTTGACTTAAAATGTTTAAACTTGTAGCCTTTTTTTAAGGGTTTTTTTTGGGAAATCCCACGGACACTTGAAGGCGTCAGAGTGTCAGCATGCAAAGCACAGGGTTCCTTCTCAGAGCTGCAACAACTATTCAATGTGAGGGAAATTAAACGCCAATATTTTGACAATTTATAATTTGTGTAATTTTTCAAGCAAAAAGGACAAAAGTTTGTTCAAGCGTCTGAAACGTGATGATTTCCTGCTTTATGTGATTTTGTAAATGAAAATGTTGGAGTTTGAAGTGATGCTTTGACAAAAGAAATGTAACAGACGTCACTATCCAGCTCTGTTTTTTACAAAGACGCCCTTTTTAGACTAAATTGATTAATCGATTACAAGAATAGTCATTGGCTTTGGCCCCGCCTCACTTTATTCTTCCAGTTGTAAAAGAAGGAGCACTACTCCCAGTTCAAACTCTGACATTCCTTTGAACAAACAGAAACACTGACGGGTTAAAGCGCCGGTCTGCTGCTCCTTTTGAAGTCTGCCAGCCAATCAGACGTCCGATCCAAACCAGATCCAGACCTCCGCCCTCCCTCTCTCTCTCCTCTCAGGCCGGTTCATCTCTGGCGTGAGGTCGGCTTCAGATTCCAGCCGAGGCAGCTCATTTCTTTTCATCTGTCACCGAAACTCAACACCCAGAGGGCCCGAGAGCCGGCGGCCCCGGAGGAACGGGTTCACTGAAATTACGTGGCACACTCGGAGACAAAGTCAGGGTCTCTCCCCCCTCCTGTTCCTCTCTCTCTCTCTTTCTGTTTGTTCAGCTGTCCCTCACCAAGGCTCACCCCCTCCTCCACCTCCTCCTCTTTCCTGACTCTGAAGTGCAGGACGGGCTGAGGAAACACGTCTTGAACTGATTGCCTACAGAACAGCAAACACGCCACGAGCAGGAACAACAAGCTTCAGCTGTTCTCACCTGAAAACACTGAAAGTACTCCAAACTGGCTGCAGATTTACACACATAATTTACAAGCAATGATTCATTTCAGTGTATCTGGATCAGCCGTATTCCCATCACTCTGAATAAGGAAGGAAACTCTACCTGCAGGGCTCGTCCAGGGTACAAAAGCAGAGTTATGTTGCCTTAAATCAGGTCACTGAGCTTCTGCTGGAAACTTGGTGAGTGGGATAAATAAACTGATGTGTTCCTGCAAAGAAGTTGCTGTAGAATTATATCCTTTTTATTTGCACCTTTGGGTCAATCAGAAACTGAAAGGTGCCTCCACTTTGGTTTAAAATATTTTAATTATAACAAAAATCTGAGTCAAATGGAGTCAAGCAGGATTTAAAATAAGTGTGGAGTTAGTTTTAAAAACGATATTGCACAGCAACATAATCAGATATTAGCCGTTAGCTAACATCTGCCACATCTGCAGTTTGTGGATCATAAACATAGAAAGCAAAAATGTACTTGTTACTAACATGAGACTAAGAAAGATGAGGTTTAGGTGAGTTTGTACCTTCCTGATATGATGCTAATGGTAGCCATGCTAGCTAGCTGTATTTCCAGGAATGGCTAAAAAATCAGAACAATAACTGCCGTTAAATTTGGATCAGTCCCTACAGGAGGATGGTAATAACTCTGGTGATTACTGTTTAATATTTGGGGGGTTTAAATTATTTCCTGGATGTATGAATACATAAGCTTAATGTAACATATAAAGGCTTATTATTAATAAGATATATCAGGGACAATTTGGGAATTTAGCTAGCTTAGTTAGCTGGCTAGGAGCTAACTACCTATGTAGTTGGTTGATTTAAAATTCACAGTCCATGACGAATTTAAGCTTAATATGTCATCTCAGGTACAAATGCTATCCTGCATTAATTAATAAGGGAAGTTAGCTAGCTTAGCTTGTTAGCTAGGAGCTAGATACCTGCTGTGAAGAGACACCGAGGATTGTCTAGGACCATTTCAGCACTTAATAGACATAAATTTCTGTCCCACTCATTATTATGTAACACTGTAGTATTGAATTCAGTGGCGCTATAGCTAACCGTTAGCATACTTACATATGACTCATGCTAGCAACAGCCTTCACAAAGGCACACTGATTGATGTAAACATAAAGACAAATGTGCACTTAATGAAATTGAGCTAAAAAAAAAAAAAGTGGTCCTGGTTTATTGGTTTGAAAATGTGGTAAGCTAGCAGCTAGCTACCTGTAGATGATTCTGGCAGTAAGTTAAAGAAAACCTTAGCTTAGCTCAAAATATTTAAACCAAAAGCTTTTAGGAATGGACGGTAAGAGGTCATGTGAAACCTGTAAGAGAGGAACAAAATATTTATTTACTTTAAACAAGAACTTCATTTATCAAGAGCATGCTTTCCTTATGAAGCTAGCTGTCAGCAACAAGTGCCAACAACCCCCCCTCCCCATGCTGCTCTGCTGTGCTCCTCCAGGCTTCAGGGTCTAAAGGGTGGGGTGAGCGTATGTTTACCATGTGCTTCAGGTCATTTAGTCCAAACGAGCAGCTCGTCCAGGCGGGGAGCCGCTCTTCATCTGGAGTGTGTCCAAATCCAAACGCTGTTCAAAAGGTCAGCCGGCCCCCGCGTGAAAACCGACCCCGACCCGGGCAGAACACGCTACACACACACAATGCTCGGCCCCCGCCACATCAGCACTTTCACAAATCTGCCCCGGGGCTTTAAAGACCCCCCTCCACACACACACACACACACACACACATTGATACTGGTCTCTTCATTTACATTGTATTAAACTCTTTACTTCAAATACACAAAAGGCCTAAAAATATTTAAAATATAGTAGAAGAGATTTTACAATAAAATAAATCATCAAGTTCGTAGAAGATATAAATGAAAATACAAATGAATTAAACAGGAATAAAAACAATAACGGCAAAGATAAAATTGTTTTAACAGCAAACCGAGAGATCAACTTTATAAAATTGACAATAATTAAAACAAACGTTTAGATACAGGAGAATGTTTAGGGTGAAGCTATCCTCCATTAAATCATGACGTTTCAAACCACGTTAAAACTATTAGGAAGTGATTCAGGAAAAGACACAAGACTGCAGGCGAGAAAGAAGTTCTTTCCTCGAACAATGGATTTCTGCTAGTCGCAGAAATGTTTCATCTTGTGGGTAATTCAACTGATAAAAGAAGCGAACATGGTTCAACCCATCCGAGATCTTTTCTCAACACAGCGTTAACCATGTATCTGTCCTCATACTGATTCACACAGTGTTTGTCGCTCGCAAGGAGAGGCTCGGTTTGCCTTTTATCTGGAGTCTGTTCTGATGTGTAAACTCTGCATTAAGATGCTAGTGTGCTTCAAACCACGTAGTTATTGAGACTTGTCTTCTCACTTGTTTATTTGCCATGTTACCTAAAAAAAAAGATCATGTAGGGACACAACATGACAACACATCTGAGAAACTTAACCATGTTTTCTACATAACAAACTTCTTAAATAGTGGTTGTGACAACATCGTGTCAAAAACTTGCAGAACTGGATTTAAAGATTCGCACACATTTGATACTTTGAGTATTTACAGTTCATTGATAGTTTTTGTCAACATGGACACATTTTGCTGTCGGCCACCTCCTGTGTTGAAAAACTGCAGTTCCTCTCTTGTCCACTTGAGGCTGCTTTCAAAAGTGAGTCAGTCCCCATAGAGCCCCATGTTAAAACGTCCAACTTTACAGAAGGCACTAACTGTCCAAGAAATCTGAGCTCCAGCTTTCTGTGAGGGAAATTCTAGTATTATTTTATGGATATTTTTGTTGCAGGTGTGCTGTGTTACCTACCTAGCTTGTTAGCTCGTTCAGTGTTAGTCACACAGTATTTTTTCGTAGGCCAGCGCACAGGAGTCAGGATTGTTGTTGGATTTAAACTGGAGAGATTACAGCAATTAGTTCTTCAGTCTGATGAACTGCGGTCAGCTAATTAGCCAGCTAACTAATTAGCCATGAGTGTAGCTTTGATAACGTGCTGTTTGCTAACCACTTCCTGCTCTCCAGCTCCACCCTCTCATCCAAATATGGTCACTTCCGGCTTCAGAAAACCAACATGGTGACGGCCAAATCCCGAACTTAAGGCTTCATTTACGCAGGCGAGGAGCCGATTGGTGACGTCCAGTGGCTACTGGTTCATATATTTACAGACAACCCTCCAGAAACTTCCTGACAGTCTTTGCTGTAGCAGATAAAGAAAGTAGAAAAGGGTGGGAGGCATGTGTTTGGTGTGGTGGTGTGTCGGGTGGTGCTGGAGGTGGTGTTTGTGGCTGTGCAGGGACGGCGGCGGGTCAAACCCAGCAGCTGCACTCTCTATAATTAGCCGTCGAGGCGGGCAGAGGCTCCTGTGCCATTAATCAGCGAACTCCGGGCAGCGAGCACCAAGAAAGGAACGCGGCGCTCTGTTGACTCTTTATCTGGAAAAGAGGTTTACGGAGCGGAGGCCCAAATATAGCAGCCAGCGCGGAGAGCCGGCGGCCCTGTTGCCTGGATATCCCTGCTGGAAGGTAAACAGAGGGGACGCTGGATTTGCCACGTCAATGAGCTGGCAGGAAGTAAAGGCCACAGAGGGAGGAGGGGGGAGGAGGGGAGGCAATCCCTTTCATCCAGGCTGACACTTTATAACCTGAGAGCGGCAGGCTGGAAGCAGAGGCAGTTTTACAGTAGAGCTGAGGGTGCTCCTTATCTGGCCGACAGTTTTATTGCGCAGCAGACAGAGCCGAGCAGGGCTGATATTGATCACATCGGACCTGCAGAGATAAAACAGACAGGAAGCTTTCTGCTGCAGCATCTGTCGGCTGGAAATAAGGTCCAAAGCTAAAGCACCCGGGAGAGATCTGTCCGGCCAAGACTAAAACTAAACTGCAGCTTCCAGATGCACTGGTGACGGGCATTGAAAACAAAAGTTGAAACAGAGGAAATAAAACTGAAGATCTGGATTGTCTTTGTTTTTGTGTCCCAACAAAGATCTTGTTTCCTCTGAGGTGAGTCAGCCCTGAAGTCTAAACACCAACCAAGAGTGTCTGACTGTGTCTGCAGATAAATAAGATATTGCCAAAAACTCACCTTTGAGGTTTCCCTTTGAAATGTTGAAAAAGTACAACTCTGAAAGAGCTGCAGGCGTTAAAGACGGGAAATCTTCATCTGTCAAAAATGTATAAGAATATATATTTTAAAAGGACGCCCGTCTGTTTCCAGACTTTTCTTACTGTCAATTAATCCAATGAAAAGATCAAAGCCTCTCAAACAAGTTTTAAACAGTCGGACAACCAGGAGAAAACAGTGCTGTTTTTGGGGACTCTTTCAGTGGTGGATTAATCTGTGTGTGTTACAGTGTGGACGCAGGACTGTGAAAATAAACTACAGCTGGTGCAGCTTTGAACAACGATGGAGAGCAGGCCATGATGAAGCATTTAGAGACTAAACAGAGGAGGACCGAGACCAGAGCCTTGAGGTACTCCAGAGAGTCTGTACAAGTTTTGACTGCTGTCCATCGAATGTGGGTTCTTATGGAGACTGCATTGCGTTGGTTTCCTTAAACCCACGACGTGAACATTTATTTAACAAGTTCTCCACCCTCGACTGCAGAGGTTATTTGTTCCCTCAAGTACGAACCACAAAATACACCTACTGATTGCAGTTACCACGTGCACATACCTACAGGTTTTTACTGGAAAAAATAGGCGTCACACGTGGTTAACGTTGTTTCATCAAGTTACGTACCGGAATGAAGTTACGATAAGAAATCACATGGGACTCGAACTTCTTCTCCTGAGTGACAACATCGGGTTTTAGACCCTATGATTGCCACATAAACAGACCATATCGCTCAAAGACTACCATAGCTGAAATCTCGCTTTTTTCCCGTCATATTTACTGGTTTCCACAAGGGGTCGCTACAAAGATTTAAAGTAAATATGGGTCGCACTAAGCCTAACCTGTGAAACCGACCACGTCAGTGACCCCGAACGAGTCGTTTTTGTGTTGAAAACTAACCAAAACTAAACCATGGCGGTCTCAGATCAGGAAGTGGTTGAGTTATTGAACTGGTGAGATGTTTTGAAGGCACAGAAAAGGAAGGTGAATCACTAAAGTAGACCTGAATCAGACTAGTCTCCCCAGGATGACGATGGATGCTGATTGACGTTGCTTTAAACATTGGAGCAAATCTTTAGAAGATTAGTTTGATAAATCCTGGCTTCATGTTCTTCACTATATTTATCTCCTAATAGAGCGTTTACAAAGACAGAACCTGACTGTGTCATTCAGACGCCTGCGGAGCGTCAAGTTTTGGCAGAGGGTTTTTCCTTCCTCTTCCCTAAGCCTCGTCGTTTCATCTGTTTTTGGCAAACGTCTCAGAGATCTTCTCTTTAAAGAGGAGCGCTCCCATCCTTCCGGCCCTCTGTTTAGCCTCAGCTTTGAGCGTTAGCTTTTAAACACAGTGCGGTTTGAGCTGCACAGGGCGGAGCTGGGCTCTGGGTCGTGTTGGGGGGCCCGGATCGTCTTCTTCAGATCTGCTTTGTAATTAAATCTCCCCCGCAGCAGCACAGGGCCGCTTAAAGAAGGAAGAGCTGCTTCCCTGCCAAACGCCCTCTGGTAAATGTGTAACAGCTGCTCAGCACTTTCAACCAGGCTTGCTTAATATTTGGGTTGTTTCCCAAATCAAAATCCAACCTTTGAACCCCCACGCCTCGCCCTCCTCCCCCTCCCCCTCCGGCCCCGCCTCCCCTCAGGCTGCTGCTATATTTGATCTGTGTGCTGACGTCAGCACGCCTCCTCTTATCTCCACTTTCACAGGTTAGAGATAAAATCTGTTTATGTCACTTGTGTATCACCGAGCTGTCCTGAGGCCTGTTACACACTTTTAATCCTGTTTCAGCTGATGAGTAAACAAGAAAGTTTGAGTTAATGACCTCATTTAGAAACAGAAAACAGGAGATGTTATAAGAAGGATCAACTGAAGAGAACAGAAACAAGAAACTGTGAGTAAACTGTTACGTTGGAACGCGACGAAGAGGCACAAAGGAACCGGCGACGAGACGGGGGAAGACAGGGGGTAAAACACACGAGGTGATGGGGCTGATGAGACACAGCTGGGGAGAGCACAATCAGGGGCAGGTGAGCACACGACGGGGGAGGGGCAGGACTCAGACAGACACAGACAGGGGTGATTGATTTCAAAATAAAACAGGATGTAACAGACATGAAACAGGAGGAAAAATAACTTAACGGCCTGACATGACACGTTGCCGCAAGAGTGAGATTTGTTCCTCTATAAGTCACAGGTCTCCTATAAGTTTGTCATTTTCTTATTTGGACGAGCAGGTGGAGCTGGAGAGGAGCGAGGGGTTAACACCTGAGCTACTCTGCAAATGCTAATGCTAGCTTTGTTAGCAGGGTGCATCTGTAACTCACGGTAACTGGAATGAGTTGGGATGCTGATTTTGGCTTGAGGAAAACTAAATCTACTGAAATAACTCGAAACAGTTTTTACTTCAACTTAACACTGAACAAGACAACTTTCAGGTCGTGACCTGTCAATCACAGGTAGCCCCGCCCTAAATGGGAGCATCACTGACTAAATGAACATCATTGAAGAAGACTTGAAACTAGAGACTGAGACCATAAAGTCATCAGGAACATGTTTACAGAGGGAACAAATCAGGAGAGGAGGAGGAGCATTTTCTCATAGACTTCTATAGGATCACACTTATATAAAAACCAGTGGAGTCGCCCCCTGCTGGACATGTTTGCTTTCTCATTGTTCAGATCTGACTAAGGTGGTAAAAATCCATCCTGTATGTTCATATCGTTCGTATGTGTGTGTGTGTGTGTGCATGTGCGTGTGTGTGTGTGTGTGTGTGTGTGTGTGTGTGTGTGTGTGTGCGTGTGTGTGCGTGTGTTTGTGTGCATGTGCGTGTGCGTGTGTGTGTGTGTGTGCGTGTGTGTGTGTGTGCGTGTGTGTGCGTGTGTTTGTGTGTGTGTGCGTGCGTGCGTGCGTGTGTGTGTGTGTGTGTGTGTGTGTGGTTATTTTCAGCACAGACTTCTTACTTCTACCTTATTCTAATTCTAAAATATTGAAGTACTTTACTTCTTGTTCCTTTCCTGCGACATGTTCACCTTTACTCTGAGGAACATGAATCTTATCTTTGATTACAACACACAACATGTGGCAACATCTTTCTACTGAGAAGAGAGAGTGTGTGTGTGTGTGTGTGTGTGTGTGTGTGTGTGTGTGTGTGTGTGTTTGAGACAAAGTCCAGAGTGTGCGTGCCGTGTCAGGCTTTGGTTAGTTGTACAACATCAAACACGTGGTGGGAGACGCTCTGCTGCTCTTTACAGATAATTTAGCTCTGTATTGGCGTGCTAACCCTGCACCGAGCATATTTAGCCAAATGTCAAACTGTTTACACCATGTGATATACAGGAGCGTGTGTGTGACGCAGACACACATGCAGGCCTTTACAAACGTCCCTGTGGAGCTGCAGAGCTTAGACAAAACAAGCCGATTTTATCCCTGCAAGCCAAAAACTGTAGCTCTCACCCCCCAGAGAGGAGCATGCACTGGATTAACAGAAGAGGAGGCGCGTGTCGCTGCCGGGCCGAGGAAGAGATTCCCCATCTGACTAGCAGTCAGCTGATAACAGGCGGATAAATGCAGGCAGTGTTGAAGCAGGAAAAATCAGGTCAGAGCTGCTCGGAAACAAGGACACACATTTTATTTCCTCCCTGCTCCAGAAACGGGGGGAAAAAGCCTGGAAAATAGGATTAATGGTGTGTGTTATTTTTATTGCAGTCATGAGGTTTCCACACTGCTGTTCCTCGGCGTCGTGCTCCAGCAGTATGTCACCTCGCTGACATAAAAGTCCACAAACCCAGAGAGGCTTTTAGAGGAGTAACCGGCGTCAGCCTGCAGGAGGGAAACACCTCTGCTGTGAAACACTCAACTTTACCTTTTATTATTTAAGTGGACTCTTAAAGACGGTGTGTCACCGGTCAGATATCTTTTTCAGATGGCACAAATCAGCGGGACGTGCGTCAGTCACAGCGACAGCGTGTGTTTGAGAGCCGCGAGGAAAAGCAAGAGAAATCAACAGAGCATCAGCTTAAAGGGCCGTTTCTGTTTAAAACCATATTTTTAGTCTGAACGACTAAAAGCAACAAACAGTGTGTGAGTGTCTCCAGTAGATGTGTTCATCCTGCAGCAGTGCAACAGGCTGCAATGGCTGCAACATAATCCTTGATGGGTCAAAGGTCGTCCACTAAAAGTTGTTGTTGTTTCCACTGACAGGCTCAGATTGTTATTCTAAGTGTGTGACAACATGACAGAAAGGATCCCTACAGAGATAGACCTTTTTGTTACAGAGGAAGATGATTGTTTTAACCACACACAGACGTTACATCGCTCTCTGCACACACACCAGACTCCATTCAGAAAAACACTGATTTTACAAATCAAAAAATAGGAATTGCTGGTTTACTGTCGTCTTGACTGATTCAGTTGTTTGTGTTATTGTGTGACTGTTGTTTTGTTTAAAATGGTTCAGAGAGGTTAAATGACCGTTTTTATCAATGAAGTCTGGTGTGTTTGCAGAGAGCGATGTAACGTCCTCTCAAATAAAAAGGTCTGTCTCTGTAGGATCCTTTTCTTACCTTAACATTCCGATAAGTGGACGACCCACTCTACCCCCTGAGCCACAAACCAGATATTCATCCTTAATCATCTGATCAACCTTTTTCTTCTCTGAAGGAGCAAACTGAGGCCTTCTCTTTCTTCTCCTCCTCCTTCTTCTCTGTTTGTCCTCCGTCTTTTCCTCTTCCATCTCCCTCTTCTTCTCCTCCTTCCTCATGTTTCTTCTCCTTCTCCTCCTCCTCCTCCTCCACCTCCTCCTTCTCCTCCTTCTTCTTCTCCCTCCTTTTTCTCCTCATTCATCTCCCTCTTCTTCTCCTCATCCTCCTCCTTCTTCTACATGATTAATGTCGTCTCTGCCACCACGCCCCGCCGCTGCCTATTTTTAGGCACCATGTCAGGGAGTGCCAGCATCCTTTGTTGGCCACAATTCACATGATGGATGAAATCATCTCAAATCCTCCCCCTCCTCCTCCCTCCATCCCTTCACACGCTCTCTCATTCCTTTTTTTTCTCCTCCCCCGCCCGGCGCTGATATCGCCATGAACTGGGGCACAGAGAGATTCCTCTCATCTCGGAGGAAAAACAAAAAGCTGCCTGACAGTGTTCCTGTTTCTCTCCTAACATCCCAGAGCTGGATCCTGAGCGACGGGGAGGAGGAGGAAACACTTCTGTCAATGTGGCTTCCTGTTCGTCTCAGAGGTCTGTGAGGATGAGAGTCACCTGGCGGAGCAGGATGGAGGCTGAAAGGTGAAGGAGGTGTCGCTTTCAGCTCCAATATCATGTTTCAACTTCCCCCCCCGAAAAAATGTATAAATGTTTAAGAAAAAAAACAAGCGATTGCCTGGACTGAAGTCAACTACAAGTCCCAGGATGCATTTCAGATCTCAGATGCTTCACACTGGCTTCGCATGCTGTCTCGGCTGTGTTCAGCATGTTTTATTTTTGTTCAAAGAAACTGTTATTTTAAACGTTTTCAAGGACACTATAACGTTACATTGTTGCCTAAATAAAGGCATTTGTTTCGAATGAATCAGGTCAGTCGTGTATGTACAAAAAGATGCTGAAGTCGGTCTTACTGCAGCGTATGAAGCCAAAACAAACAGATGTTACTGAGACTTAATGACAGTAAACAGGAACTACATCAGGATGCAGGTTTGTCTGAACTCATGCTTTCTCAGGTCCGTCTGCAAGACGACAAGAACACGACTTTAAAATGACTGTTTTTTGAATGGAGTTTGGTTCCATCAGTTCTTCTGCATCATCAGGACGTCAGGAGACTCTCAGCAGCGACTTTATTATTATTATCTTTACATTGGATTTGTGTTTAATGGTGACACAGAAAATGTGCTGCACTTTGGGTCTTTGACCTTTAACCTCCAGAAAGCAGGAACAAACACATCACAGAGGACATCGCTCAAGTTTCCTCTCGTCGATGGTTTAATGACCTCCACTTCTTCGTCTCTGGAGCGTAACGCCATTTAGGTTTTTTGTGTGCATCATTTCCAATAACTAGCTCCAAGTCAGTTTTACTAATGAAGGAAAAACGACCTCTGTGAGATTCATGAGTCAGACGTGATGGATAGAAACATTGGTGGAATAGCAGCTGATAACCTTCTGACCTTTGACCTGCACCTGCACCTCACTGAGGGTCATCACCCTGCAGATCTGCACTTTTTCTGTGTACATTTAAAGTACGAGTAAGAGTGTGCTACATAAGCCCCCCCACACACACACACTGACACACACACACACTGACACACACACACACTGACACACACGCTCCTGTGTGAGTGTGTGAAACAGACGCTCGATGAACTGACACATGGAGTTTGTAGTTTTAATGTTGTGTTTCTGCTCCGCCTCCTCAGCAGATGTACAGATGTTTGAGTTATAAAGCAGGAGGTAAGCAGTCCTCCAGGTGAGCACACACACCTGAAGCCTCACCTTTACTTTACAGTACTTGTTTAAACCGACCTCTGAGATGACAGCATTGTAACATCATTTATTCTGCACTCATCTGACCTCAGAGGAAGTGTTTCAACGCTCTGTGTGTGTTTGTGGATGACTTAAAAACTGGGGCAATAACATCCATGTTACAGCAGCGTAAAACACCACAGAAGAAGAGCGTGTGATGGACGGCGATGTGTCGTTCTCCCGACGTTATGTAACAAACTTCCTGTGAAGGTCTCAGATCAAAGACTCGTCCCTGTTTTCTGCTGCAGGCTGAGAATACGACTTCATTCTCCTCCCACACTGCTCCATGCTAACGCTCTGACAGCTCCTACTATTACCACCCTGTGTGCGTGTGTGTGTGTGTGTGTGTGTGTGCTGCCTCTGCCTGCAGCTGTATATATCTGACAGTTCCCGGCTCGCAGCGTCGAGTCTCTAAACTCTGGTTGCTCTCTGTCTCGTGTTGTGTAAGAGCTGCAGCCCACACAGACAACGAGGAGGGAGGAGACTTTATCGAACTTAAAGGAGAAACCTGCAAGAAAAAGACACTTTAATCACGTTGTACATCCAGCCATTAAAAAGATGCTTATTAAACTAAGTTTAGTCCTCCTGATCGCCCTGACACAAACTGAGGCCTTGTTGACATTTCCACATCCTCTCTATGATCCTCTAGAACCGCCGATAAGAAACCTAAAACATCCTCGGCCCAACCAAACCTTCACTCACAAAACTCTGAGACAAAGATGAAGTGTTTCCTTATATAGGCAGCGTTTAGCGATAACCGACCTCCAGCGCAGACGTCCTCCTCCGTGCGCTGCATTGTTTACAGTCCAGTCAGCAGCTCGAGCAGCGACCGTGTGTTCAGATCAAAGGTAAATTCTCCCTCCAGATGTGTCTGCTAAATAAACGCTGTCATCTCTCGGTTCGTCCCATCCCCCGGAGGAGCGCCCGTTCATCTGTCTGTGCTGAGTCTCAGTCTCACTGTAAACAGGAAGTTACACAGAGGCTGCACTCTGGCTTACTGCAGCGGGATGAAGCCCAAACAGAAACAGATTTTCTTGTGATCGACTTTAATTAACGGCTCTTCAGTTTGCTGAAAGAACATCATGTTGCAGACAAGTAGATTTATCTGAAGTTGAATGTTTGATCTAGCACAGATTGTTAGCTGTTAGCTGTTAGCATGCAGACGTCTGTTTATAGAGATTAATCGTTGTCAGATGAAGCTGATGGGAGCTGTGATGTCATCACGGTGGATTATGTTCCGCCTGCCTTTGATCTCCACACAGACTGTTTTTCCTGCATACACCGCATCCTGCTGATACGTGACTGGTCGATACTACTCGGACTACAAACAGAGACTAGAACACGTCCCGTAGTAAGATCCAGATAAGAAGAAACACTTTCCTCTTGGAGGTCGGAGCTTGAGTCCTGCGTGAGAGTGAAATTCAACGTACACATTTAAGTTTTTTACGTTCTTCATTTAAAGTTTTTTTACAACCAATGTCAAGATTAGGAACCAAAACGATCTGTCAGTTTAGGAAAGACTCATGACTTGGGCTGAAATTCTTCGTCAACAGTCTCTTCTGGTGTCTGGAGGACACGCGCAGCAGTCTCACATGTAAAATACGTCCTATTAAAACACATTAGTTTGAAATGTAACGTGCACATTTATTTTTTCATTACTATTCTGAAGCCACGTTTGTGTCTGTTCCTTCACTGGTTGGTCTCGGCCTCCTCCCACAGGCGGGGCAGGATTTCCTCCTCAGCTTCTCATGCTCTCATCTCTTTCCCAGCTCTGCTCTAATAACAGCCTGAATCCCCCACAGGAGCACGGAGGCACAGATCTCCCCCTCTGAACATCTGGTTCCCAGCCATGATTCATGGACGAGCGTCTCCCTCCCCCTCCTCCTCCTCCCCCTCAGCCGTGGTCGGGGATGGGATCAGGTTTTGTGGGAAGAGAAAAAGTCTCCGGTGTCAGTCGCTGCCTCATGGAAAGTTATCCAGCAGGCCAGGAGCGGGATATGTTTAGATGGTGGGTGAGGAGAGGGGGAGTGCATATTTTTGAGAGGGGATGTTTGAGTCCGGGCGCTCGGCCAAGAGAGAGAGAGAGAAAGAGAGAGAGAGCTGGAGGAGGATGAGGAGGCTGTGAGGAGGCGTTTCATAGGTGAAAAAAAATCCGTTTTTCTTATTAAAGCAAAATAAAGAAACGTTCTTCTTCCCTCAGCGTTCATTCTTCCAAAGCTGCACTTTTCTATGTTTCATATCAACGGTAGTGAAAAACAGAGAATCGCTGTCGTTTTGGCAGCAGGTTGTTTTAGTTTTGCGTCACGTTTCCTGTCTGGTGCACGGTCAGCTCGGCAGCACGCAGCAGACACAAACAGTCAGAGGCTCATTGGTGAACACAGTGGAGCTCTAACAGATAAAAGAATTTCTTCAGGAGGTGGTGGAGACCAAAAACAGAGATAGAAGAGAGAATAGAAAATAATATTTGTCTCACATTCATACGATGGACACAAAAAGAACTCCAAACACTGATCGTGTCCACGTGCTGGACGTGGAAATAACTTTGTTTACGAGTTAATTTAACGGCCAAGCAAGAATAAAGTATTTCAGCAGGTTAAAGAAGAAGGTGAGCTTAGACATACGTTTCTGCGTTCCCTTCTGAGTAAAGTAACATGTTAGATTACTTCAGCATTACAACAAAGTAACCCCCCTCTGTGACTCATTATATTGTCAGGACGGCGTGTCGCCTTCTGCACGTCTACCTCTTTATGTATCGACTCTACCGTCTCTGCATTGCCTCGTATACGGCCCATAATCTGTAACTCTGCAGCCTGATAACAGGACTGACAGACGCAGTATAACCTTTACAGCTCTGTATGATGCTAACAGTCTGACAGTGAACTGGGCAGAGGCATACAGCATTAAGCACAGCTGTTTCCATGACAACAATACAACACAGGCTCTTAGTCCCACCAGTGTTGTGGAGCTGTGTTTAGCTGCAGATGCTTCTTCACGTTTGAAGTCGAGCTCTTCACAGCTGACGAGCAGACTAGCTGAGTTAGCTAGCTACACATGCGCACTGACACAGCTGTGTTTAGCTTCTGCTGGTCTGCAGCGACCTGCCAAGGAGGAGGAAAAGAGAACTACGCTGATTTATTTACAGTAACAGATTACTGCTGATGAAAAGTAACTAAGTAACAGATTAGCTGACTTGCAGAACTAACACGTTACGTCACTCGTTACAACAACAAAGTAATCAGAGGACTCTAACAGAAACAAAACGTCACAATTGGACGTCTTTTAGGTGAAATGTACCTCGTGTGTGTAACGTCACATGACGGTGACGTAAGTGTCAAACTAGCCATTTATCCAGCTGACAGTTTGACATAAAGCAGATGTTATAACAGTTTTAGTCACCAGCAGACACTGATGACACTGACACTCTGAAACACTGACTGAAAGAAAGCTTGCGTCTGTCCGAGGCTCTTTGTCTTCCCAGCACGACGGAGGCTCGATCAACAGGAAGATGTACCTGCCGAGGTCTTCGTCTCTTTAAAACAAATGGATCAAACATTGATAAAGCAGTTTTAAAATCTGTGTGCATTTCGGATGCAAGAAAAGCTGCTGCTAACTTTAGCTTAGCTTGTTTCTCTGTCAGATCCTTAGTTCAAAACGACGACAGTGGGACTTAAACGAGAAGTAGTTGGCTGAAAATGTTTTCATCTCTCACGACAGGTGCGTCTTACAGGTGAAGAAACTGACTCCTGTCGGGTAATGGAGTTTAGTGCAGCGAAGTCCAGTACAGACTTTCTATTTCAACACTTTTTAAAATAGAATTTTTCAGCTGCATCAACTTAAGATTTCCATTTTTTAATTATTTTCATTATTAAAAATAAATAATTAGAAAAAACGAGTAACAAGAAGAAAACAGACAAACTGTTTAATTTCTGTGTGTCTAAAATCATGAAGAAGTCTGAGAGCAGCAGCTTCAAAGTCTCTACATGTTGATTTTTCATCCGTCCGCCGCACACGCTCCACGATGCTCCTGTGTGTGTCTTCACTTCCTGTGTATCCTCACAGATCCGGGCACGCACACTGAGGCAGCTTTTTCCTCCTGCAGAGAAAAAACCCAAAGTGAGGAAGAGGAGGAAAGCCAAGCTTCCACTGTGGTCGACCTACTTTCACCGGCAGCCAACCTCCGTCGAGGGGAAAGTGGCAGAAAATGTGGAGCCTCAAACGGCTCGCTGTGAGTCTGAGTTCAGAGGAACTCCAAAATGGGATTTAAATTGCTCTAAATATGGATGTTTGGGAGCGTCGAAGCTTTCTGGGGCTGTTTGTGCATATTTTACTTCACGCTCACACTGAGACGCTTTTGATTCCAGCTCAGTTTTTAACTCAACGCTTCCTCTGAAAACACGCCGCCACAGACGCAGGAAAACACGGACGCTCCGAAAACTTTCAGGAGTTGGAAAATTCAGAAATTGTTCCTCCGCAGTGAGACGACATGAGGATTAGATTTCTTTCACATTTTAAAGAGTAAATTAACAGCAGCCTGAAAAGGAGTTTCATTCTTTAATTTCACAGCTGCTCTGTTAGTAACCTGCTACACGTCAGACGTCCCGGTGTCACCGGTGAAAGCGTGAACTCGTACTCATCAGATTGTTGACGCACGATGCCCTGCACAAGCTGAAGGACAGGAGCGAGAGCGCGCCGATGGCGGTCACACGGCAGCGACGCGCAGAGTCACTGCGAAACAAAATGTTGCAAACAACTTAGAGTATGTTTTGTAGTGATGGGAGCACTCTCTGGACACAAGTTTAAAATCCTCTCCAAGACATCGCGGTCGTCCCTACACCTGAGAGTAGTTACAGAAGGTTCCAGCACTTTACACACAAAAACTAAAACGTCTTTTTTACCATAAACTCTCAGAAAGTAGTCACGGAATTTTTAAAGTCTCAACTTTGACATTTTGCCGTCGCCATGTTTGTTTTCTGGAGACAGAAGTGACCAGGTTGAGAGGAAATGCTAAGCTATCAAAGTTTATGCACAAGGCTAATTAATTAGCTGGCTACCTAGCTTGTTAACAAAAGTGTTTCCCACAGAGCGAGACTCTATTGGTGGTTAGAGTGCTCGATGTGAGAGCGAGAAACGAGTTGTATTGTTAGTCCAATAACGCGCACACACGGCCCAGAGGTTACGTTCAGTGACTGAGTTAGCTGAGGGGACACCTAGCAGACAGCTAGCAGCTCCCAGCTGTCACTCAAAGAGGCCACGCCCCTAATGCTGCATCACTTTAAGCCTTAATATAATGTAAACAGGTGAGCTGTATAAAGATTCTCCCCGTACAGTTGTCATGAAGAGAGAAATGAGCTATAGAGACCCAAACTGTTTTTTGTACCAGGCTGTAAACATGTTTATTTCTGCTGTAAAGTTTAACATGGGGCTCTATGGGGACTGACTCACTGCTGGAGGCAGCCTCAAGTGGACACCAGAGGAACTGCAGGGTCTGGCTCTCACCTCTGAGGGTTTGTTCACATCTCTCTTCATGTTGGTAGATGTTAAACAGACTCTTCTTTTTTCTCATCGTGTCTCACACACACACACACACACACACACACTCCCCCTGCTCCCTGAGAGGGCACAGGGGGTTGCTGGGTAGACTTGGGGGCTATAATTATCACAGCAGCAGTGTTTAGATAGACCTCACATACGTCTGTAACACCTGCCTGAGTAACCCCGCCTGCTCCGTCTGCGTGTGTGAACGGCTTTTTCTGGATACATCAAGTTATAATTAAAACAAACATCTGAACCCGACCCAGAGAAACCCAAGACGCCTCTTACCCTTTACACACACACACACACACACACACATTTGAACTTCCGTACTTGTGAGAACTCTGGCTGACATTTCCCAGCCCCTGACCTGAACCCTGAAACATGCGATTCTAATTCAAATATCTGCGTGCGTCCTCACAGTGACAGAACTCTTCTCACTTCATTGTAACACTTTCACCTCGTGTCCTCAGAAGTGTAGAGAATTACCTTCTCCCGTTTCCTTTAAGTCTGAAACTTTCTTAATGTGACAGAAACTTCATAAATCCAGCCTCAGGTTTTAGACGTCCTCGTGACGACAGCAGAGCGGCCACACTAATGGTTACCAAAATAAGAGTCCTCTGAAATAAAGATTCTCATTAGATTTTAATCGCTGAAAGAAAATATGAAACTTTCATCCTGTTTCTTGCTGCTGAATTATTTTCTTCATCATTTTAAATGTCCTCCGAACTTCCTGCAGTAAACACGGCCTGTTTACTCGTTTCTGCGCTCTGGCCTACTTTAACATCATCGAGGACAAGCTGATGTATCTTCTCTTTTTTAAACCAGGCCTGTGTCAAACGCCCTCAGCCTCATTCTGTCCTCGTTTCTTAAAGCCCGGCTGCTAAAGGAGTAAACACATATCGGTGAATACATAAATACAGATGTACAATAACACACGAAAGGCTCCGGCGAAAGGAGCTCCGGGGGAAATCACAGCGACTCCGAGGACGCTGCTGGTGTCGGGTTTGACGTGGTCATCATGAGAACATTACACCTTTGACCTTTGGGCTCGTGTGACGCTGCAGAGGCTGATCATGCAGACCATCAGAGGACGTCAGGAAGCACAGGGATCATTTCTGCTTCCTTCAACGTGTCGAATGTGAAGCGCATAAAACTGAGAGATCATTTCTGCCTCTTTGGACTATAATGTCTATAATGTCATTCACATGAATGAAACACGTGACTTAAATTGCCCAGTTTTTGAAGGAGGTCTGGTGTGGTGTCTCTGTGATGTTCAGACGTGTCTGGACTTGTCTCTCCTCCACCATCAGACCAGTTCATGGACTCAAACCTGCTCTCAGACGAACAGACGTCCTGGTGTAAATCTGTGCAGCGGCGTGTTTTCCTGCAGCTCGGAGCACATGGCCCGCTGTGCGTCCCCCGTATCGGGTGTTGTGGTAACCAGAGACATCTGACCTGTGCTCATGTAAGCCGGCCTGGGAGTCAGTTATATTTAGCCTGGGGGGGTCAGCGCTGCCTTAACCCCCGCTGCTACACAACACGCCTCCAGCTCCGCCTCGGGTTACGAGCCGCTCAGTTTAGCACAGGCGATATCGGGGGAAGCGGATGGCGAGGAGCGGGGATTTATGGCGAGGATCGGGTGTCGTTCAAGGACGGCTTGCTCCGCTCTACGTGACACTACGACGACCTGAAAAAGATCCAGGGAACGCCGAGGCAGGAAACCCAATCAGGAGCGAGAACGACGCCAACACGTTGACTAAGCAGAGATGTTTGGCGTCCTGTCGCTCAGAGACGACCTGCAGGCTCACAAAGTGTTTAACGAGGATATGTGAGAGTCTCAGGAAGAACTTTTTTATGAAATCAGCATTTTAGCTTCAATTTATTTATTTATCTGACTGAATGAGATTCAACCAGCTCCTTTAGACCTCCATGAGGGACTCTGTTGTTGTTTTCCAGTGCTGAATAATTCCAAGACCACATGCATGCAGGGACTTTCTGAAACCAATGTTGAAACAGATTTGGGAATTATGGGAAGTGTAGTATCAAACGTTTAAGGAGCTGGACCCATATAAGGAAATCAAAGTTATACCTCAAGTCTCTGCTGCAAACATCGGGACCGTAACGTCCAACTTTGTTGAAGTCCGGTATGAATCTGCCGGGATGTCCCTTTAATTTTTCTGTCCCCACAAGAAACAAACAAGGATCAGTTTGGAAAGCAGTTCTAGCTTCTGAGCTCAGGTGTGTTCAGCCAAACACCTGTGAGGATGTGCAGGGCTGAACATTCTTAAAGATGATATATTTAAAGTATGAATGAATGCTGACTGATCGAAGCGGAGGTCGACAGGCAGCTCCTTAAATCCCTGTTTTTATGAATGGAGTCTGGTGCGTTTGCAGAGAGCGATGTCACGTCTGTTTGTGGTTAAAACAATCATCTTCCTCCCTGTCAGTGGAAACTACAAGAACTTTTAGTGGACGACCTTTGACCCATCAAGGATTACGTTGCAGCCATTACAGCCTGTTTCACTGCTGCAGGATGAACACATCTACTGGAGACGCTCACACACCGTTTCTACTATTAGTGATTTCGACAACAAAACATGTAAAAATTGGGCCCTGGAGTTAAAATATGCATCACGTGTATCAGAGAATTTGTGCAGATCAGGAAAGAACAAGTCAATCACTCCTTGGAGCACCTGACGATGCACACCTGCAGTCACTCTGCAGAACCACAGAGCAGCCCTTTGTGAGATTCTCTGTCTACACATGTTGGCTGTTCAAACTAGCTTCATGAGTTTTAGTTTGTCTCTTGCTCTTACTCTTGTGTAACCTTCAGGGGGACAAACTCCTTCATGTTGTCACTTCACAGGAAGTTAAATGCAGTTTATCTCCTGTGTAAACGTTCCCGTGCACTTGATCAAGTCCTAGTAAATAGTTTAGGTTGTGTTATTTTAAATCAGGAGGCCACAGATCACAGCAGTCAGCGTTCACTTCATGTGTTCTTCTGTTTCACAAGTTTTCTGCTGAATAAAGTTCCTCACGTCAGACTGCTGGCTGCCTTTGAAGTCTTTGAGTCGCATTGCTTCAGTCACAAGTTCAAACACAATGAGAGGCTCCCTGCTGCGCTGCCAGAGTTTGATTCTCTCAGAGCGAATGGGTGTCGGCCCTTCATGTTTACATTCATGAGACTGACGTTCATTAATCATCACACAGGAGAGCAGAGTGACGTGCAGACACGAGATGTGATCCAAAGAATCAGCTGGTTTCTGTCTGCAAAGTTTAACATGGGGCTCTATGGGGACTGACTCACTGCGGAGACAGCCTCAAGTGGACACCAGAGGAACTGCAGCTTTTAAGCGACAGACAGACAGACAGACGGACAGACAGATATAACTGACCATTATGTAACAAACACCAAAGTTTTCTGTCTTCGAGGCGCTGTGTAAAGTGTACACAGACTGTAGTAGAAATAGACGATGCAGGTTGACACAGAACATTTCCTGGAAGGTGATGAAGATGTGACGTTGGAGGAGGATCAGACGAGGATTTCTCCTTTAAGTTCGGATCCACCTCTTTAATCTGATACCATGAAAACTGCTGCTCGCAGTGATCAGTCAGACTCCTGGATTTAACCCTGCTGCAGCTCCACACACACGCACAGGTCTGACTGTGTGCGTGCGTGTGTGATTCCTGGAAACATCCCGCTGTGCCCGATCAGGAGCTGAGCGTCAGCCAGCTCAGCAGGTCGAGCTGCCGTGCTGTCCGTTCGTCCTCAGTGTTCGGGGTTATTTAACACCGAGTCTGGCAGAGACTCAAATTAACTCGCAGAGGACGAGGACGGGTCTTAAAATACCAACAAGTCTCACAGTCAGTTTCTTTCTATGTGACATGTTCTTCCCCTTTGTGCCTATACCTTCAAAAAAGGATTGCACTATAACATATATAACCACACAATTGTGAGACAATATGGAGGTCTTACCTGAGGCAGAAGGAGCGGACATAGAAGGTCAAACAGACACTAAAGGGTCCCTTAAAACAGACCGAACCACAAAGGATTTAAACACAGGCTCCAAGATACCTTAAAACTGGGGCGAAATAAACTAAACTTCATCTTTAACACGGATCAAATGTTACTTTGAAACAGATTCTAAAGAGCTCCTGAACACAGACCGAACCGCTTGGTTTAGAGGAAAAAAGACCCGAGGAAAGAGTTCCCCAAACAGAAGCTATGGGTACATGCAAACTGATGCTGAGGGCTTAAAGGAAACATTTAAGGGTACTTTAAAAGCAAAACAAGCCACTAAGGTACCCATGGACTATGGGATACATTAAAACACAGAGAACCCTGAAGAACAGCTCAAGTTTATTAAGACAAAAGCTCAAGAGCGCCCTAATACATGTTAGTATCTACAGGGTGCCTTAAACAGACAATTAAGTGTACATTGAAAAAAGCACAAGTGTACCCTAACACAGATGCTAAAGGGCTCCTTGAAACAGCTGCACAAGGGTACCTTGACACATGACGTACCTCAAAACCGATTCAACAGGGTAATCTGAAACAGAGGCTGAAGGGTCCCTGAAAGAGACACTAAAGGTTTCTTCAGACCGGATCAAAGAGACACGAAGGGCTCCTTAACACAGATGCTGAAGTGTACCCTAATATAAATTCTAGACGGTACACTTTAACAGGCGCCACAGGGTAGCTTCAAACAGGCACCTTAAAAAAACATGCAAGAGGTACCCTAGAACTGCTTTGGGTACCTTAAAGCATAGACTTCAGATCCTCTAAAGAGCTGCTAAAGGGTTCCTTGAAACAGGCACCAAAGGATACTTGAAAGAGACATTATGGGCTTCGCTGTTTGCTGACACGATGCTAACACATCACACGTGACGTACTCTACATTATTGAGTCTTCTGTTTCCCTTCCCACAGGAGTGATGGGTCTGCCGACAGGGGGGCGTGGTCCATGACTTGTGATCCTTTGATTGATTGACTGTTGTTTTCTACTTCATTTATTGCCCCACAGAAAACCCCCAGCAGCAGGTTGCCCATTGATCTCCAGTGATGTCAGAGTTTGATTACAGGGACATTTTTAGCCTCAGCGTGGCTCAGCCTGAGTCTGGACCTGCCGGCGATGACGTCCAGGCCGAGGTGACAGCGCGCTGGCGTACACTACAAGCGTGTAATCTCTAGATGAAAATTGACTGGTGCTGTCAGAGCTGGTGTTACATCTGAGTCTGTGGACGGAGCTGCCATTATTTTAATTAAAGCAGGACAGAGGAGGTGTGAAGGCAGAGAGGCGAGGAGGTGACAGAGCATGAAACGCAGAGAGAAGCCATCGTGTTTTATTTTTTATATCACAAACAAAGAGGATTAAAGTCTCAAAGCTTCCTGTGATTAAAACCAAAACAAAGGTGCAGCAGACAGAAGAACAGGCGATCACGGGGGCTGGTGTCAAAGGATGAAAATCATGGAGGTGACGCAGATCTGCAGTCTTTCTCATGTCCAGCAGGGGGCGACTCCACTGGTTTTAAAAAGAAAACTGATCCTATAGAAGTCTATGAGAAAATGCTCCTCCTCCTCTCCTAATGTATTCCCTCAGTAAACATGTTCCTAATGAGTTTATGGTCTCAGTCTGTAGTCTAAAGTCTTCTTCAACACAGCATGATGTTCATTTAGTCACTGATGCTCCCACTGAGGGTCACACAGACCAGGAAGAGGGGAGGGTTTAGGGCGGGGCTACTTGTGTTTGACAAGTAACAACAACAGCAACCTGAAAAATGTCTTGTTCGGCGTTCAGATGTTCTTTTCTTTATGTACAGCCTGTTTTTTGCTAACCAAAATTAGCTTCCCAGATAAAATCATTATGGATGCACCTTACTAATCAAGCTAGCCATAGCGTTAAGTGATAACGCGGCCTTTGCTAACCCCCTGCTCTTCTTCAGGTCCACCAAGGCTCCGAGAAACCAGGCTGACTGATCAATAGTAAGGCTTGGAAACACTCGTCCACAAACCAGTGGGTGACATCACGTTGAACACCTCCACTTGTTATACACAGTGAAAGGTGATGCTGTGGTTATTAAAGTGCTCGGGAGGTTCACAGTTAGATGATATGAGAGACAAGTCATTCTTAAAAAGTCCTGGGTGCCATTTGTGTTGTATCTTAACTTACTGTTTAAAACACCAAAGTCACACAATAAGACAAACACACTCACTGATGGAGGCAGCAGCAGCAGCTCCTGTCCTGTGCTGTTAAATCAGTGTTTTTCTGAATGGAGTCTGGTGTGTGTGCAGAGAGCGATGTAACGTCTGTGTGTGGTTAAAACAATCATCTTCCTCTGTAACAAAAAGGTCTATCTCTGTAGGGATCCTTTCTGTCATGTTGTCACACACTTAGAAGAACAATCTGAGCCTGTCAGTGGAAACAACAAGAACTTCTAGTGGACGCACTCTGACTTGGTGCATTTGCCCCCTCAGGATTACATTGTGCCCATTACGATCAGCTGGTGGCAGCGTGGACACAAGCAGACGTAGCTGGGATGCTTTGGCATCGGACTGGGTGCAGAGTGTTACCCTCAAAATAACCATCAGTTCCCCTCCAGACCCCCGGCAACAGCCCCGTGTTTACGTGCAAACAACTCGCACATACCCTGGTGATGACCTTTACTTCACCTTTAAACACACACACACACACACACACAGACACACACACAGACACACACATATGTACACAGAACAGACATGATCAAACCTGTCAGCCCACACATGGAAACATAAACACTCCTTCCAAACACTCATGTACAAAAACACACACACACACATACACACACACACATACACACACTCACACACGTTCAGATGAATTCTCCTGAGATGAAACATGACCTGGTGACACACACACACGCACACACACACACACACACACGCACACATCACATATTCAGAGCACACCTCCTCATCAACTAAAGCAGAAGTGTGACAATCACCCTGCAGGCGTCTTTAACAGCTGCCTGAGTGCTGAGCCATAAATAAACATGGCGACAAAAATGAGTACACACACACACGCAAACATGCACACACACACACACACACACACACACACACACAGCCTGAGGAGTTGTAGGAGTTTGCTGACAGGAGAAGTTCAGAAAACATACAGAACAGAGAGAGTCATTAACGAGTCTGTTTGCTCGGGGCGGGTGAACAAAACAAACTGTCAGAGGTCAAAGGTCAAGTTGGATAAAACTGTGTGTGCCATAGACTGTTCATGTAAGAGATGGGCGTGGCTAACATGACGATACATATTGGTTTTTGGACTTACGTTTGGCATTTTGAATGTCACCATGTTGGTTTTTTGAAACCAGAAGTGACCATATTTGGACGAGAGGGCGGAGCTGGAGAGGAGCGAGGGTTAAGCTAAGTTATAAGCTAATGTTTGCGCTACTTTGTTTTGCAAGGTGCATCTTTAATTCCATGCAACCGTGATATTTATCCGGATGCTACTTTGGGCCTTTGTTTTGCAATCAGCTCAGCTTCTACAGATCTTCTTTTGTTTCCTACCATCCATCCATTCTCGTCTATTTTTCTCCTCTCTGTCGTCCTTCTTTCTAAGATTTTCCTTTACTTCCTTCTCTTCTTTCCTTCCTTCCTTTCCTGCACTCTTCCATCCTGGCTCACTTGTCTTTTTTATCTCCTCCCTTGATCGCTGACATCCAGTCTGCCAATCTCTGTGTCCTGGTTGGTTTGATAAGAGACTTGGTTCGCCAGCAGCCCCTTCTCCCGAAACACTCTCTAATCTCCTCCGCCATCTTTCCTCCCCCATCCTCTCATCCTTCGCTCTTCGCCTCACGTCGCTGACAGGCGCTCGCTTTCAAAACCAAGAAACTGAGAATTGATCGTTATTGGAGGAGACAGTCGGTGTTATCCTTGAAGGCCGTGGACGGCGAGGAGCGAGGGAGGAGGTGTGGTTGGAGTTTGAGCTGACGGGTGTTCACATGGATGGATTATTCAACAGACCAAACAGGCGATGGAGGGAACCAAGCGGACCCCGGTGTGTCATGAGTTCTGTATTTAAGGTATTCTGTGTTCAAGATTTAGTGTTCATGTATTTTTTGGGTGTAATTGTTTAGAGATCATTTCCTGTTTTTACTGTCATCGTGTTGAGTTTGGTTTTCGTGTTTCCTGTTTTATTTTGAAGTTCTTGCCCGGTGTATGTCAGTTTGGTTTAACTTCCGTCCTTTGTTTCGTTTCCCGCCTTTTAGATTGTGTGCCCCGCCCTTATTGTTTTCACCTGCTACCTTGATTGTCTCACCTGTGCCCGATTAGTCTCACCTCCCCAGTGTATTTAATCTTTGTCTTCCCATGTCCCTGTGCCGGTTCATTGAGTCTATGTTCGTGATACTCTTGTTACCTGTTCGTCTTGTTTCATCTTGGCTCTTTGTGTTTCTCCCTGGACTTTTTCATACCGGGGGTCCGTGTCAGAGAGCGGGTTCAGTGAAACCCCGAGTTTGTTAACCCTGAAATGAGGGAAACCTCGGGTTTGCCGTTTCAGAAAGAGAGGTAACTTCAGCTCTGAGTTGGTTACTATGGTAACAGTGTCTGTGAACCTCACCTGGTCGGGAGCAGGTTTTCTTCAGGAGTGCCCTCATTCACGTCCTCACTTCATTCAGCCCGTCTCACGCGTGTTTGAGCGGTTAGTCTCTGTGCTGCTCTGACCGCTTTGCAAAAGTCTTTTATAATTATGATAAAAGAATCAAAAGACAAATCTGTGTCAAAGTCATCATCTGTAGATTTTCCACCAGCACTGCCGAGAGCGCTCAGATGAGACAATGATCATTTATTTGTTCCTCTTTATTTCCGACCAATACAAAAGCAGCCGTTAGTTATTGGATTTTTTTTTTTTTGAACCAACGCAATTCAGTTTAATCAACATGAATTATAATGTATGTGAAGTCAGCATCATGTTAGGGATAAAGCTAATGCACATTAAAACAGCCACTGAATGATATTTAATCTGTTTAATATTTAAAATATGATGAAGTGAGGTTCAGCCATGAGCCTGTTCTGCCTGAGCCGCACCTTTCAATGATGTTCTGGTGTTTTTTTTTAACAGCGTCCGTGTATGTTTTTTTCTCCCGCTGCATTGCTCCTAAATTAATATAAATTTTAGCTTCCGGTCGTGATTAAGTATTAAATAAACAGACCAGTTCAAACTGACGCGTTCACTCGAGCCGCTTCTCTCTCTTTTGCAGCTGCAGCCGTGTTACTTTATGTTTCTAAAAACATGCTCGTATTCGCTGAACGTCTGCGTGAGGATTTCAAACTCCACTGGTGTGACTGGAGGACCTCTTTTTGTGTACCGTTGCCATGGTGAATCGTGGTATCGGGGCTCCATTAATGCTGGGTTAGGGTTGGAGTCAAAGTTGATTGAACTAACTCAGATCAGCTGTTCCGTAAAGCCAGCGACTTTCAGCTCAGGGTAAGTCAAACCACAGTCCGGGGTTAGCACCTTTGTGAAACGCAGCCCTGGACTCTGACAGAATGAGCCTTTGGTTTTGACTTTTGTTAATTAAACGTTTCTGACAGTCTGCATCGAGGCCCTCTACTTTTTGTTTAAACACAGAGGCGCTTAAACAAACCACAAGATCATTCAAACAAACTCAAAGACAAAAAAAGACTACCTAACTTATTAAACACAAAACAACAAAGAAACCTGAAATCACAACAAAGACACGCAAAACAACTACAGAGATACAAAATGGCTCCAAACTACAAAATGACTTAAAACATCAAGAAAGAGACGAAACCTCAGAGACACAAAAAGGCAAAGAAACCCAAAACAACTTTAGTCTCAAACTGATCAAAAAATGACCAACAGCTACACAACGACATGAACAACTACAAAGAAACAAAACATGACCAGAGAGAGTTACAACTCCAGTCCTCAAACTGAAAGCAAAAAAGACAAAGAGGACAACAAAGAGACATGACAACTAAAAGAAAACGTAAAACGACTACAAAGTCACTTAAAAGACACAATCGACTATAATGGGACTACAGCGAGAAACATAACTACAAAACACAAAAAAAAGCAAAGAGAAACAAAACTTCTATTACACAACTTTATGGAAACTCAAAAAGACTATAAAGAGAAGCACGATAACTACAAAGAGACACAAAACAATCACAAAGACACACAACGACCACAAACTCGGCGAAAAACACAAAGCCACGCAAAATGACGCATAACAGCTACAAAGATACACATTATTACTACATAGACACACAACATTACTACAGAGAGATGGAAAACAACTACAGACCTATAAACCAAAGCAAAGACAACAAAACGACAACAAAGAGACACAAATGACAACAAAATGACAAGAAGAAGCAAAACTACAAAGATACACCATTACCACATAGACACGCAAAATTACTACAGAGATGGAAAACAACTACAGACACAGAAAACAAAAGCAAGAACAAACAAAACAACTACAAATAAACACATACACAATAATAAACAACAAAATGTCAACAACGAGAAGCGTAACTTCGAAGATACACAAAATTACCACAAAGACATGCAAAATTACAAAAAAAAGGGTAAAACAACTACTGATGCATAAAACCAACCAGAACAATAAACAACTACAAAGAGGCTCAAAACATCCACAAAGAAACACAAACTACGCACACTACAAAGTGTCAGGAAACACAAAATAACTACTAATGATGCTATGATGTATAAATGGGCGTCTCCCTCATTTGGTTTCACATTCTGTCCCTCTGTATTTATTTTTTGACGAGACGTCGATTTCTTGATTTGATTGACAGAAGAAGTCCATGTGGACCAGTCGCTGCTCCAATCTGTTTAAGTGTGACGATGAGAGATAATGTGTCGTCTGTGCTTCACCTCATTCGGGGTGAAACGAAGCATCAGTTTGTTTGAGTCACTTCATTTTCTCTCTCTCTTCTTCCTCCCTCTCTGTCTCTCTCCAAACTTTGTGGCCTACTTTTCCTGCGCTTTGAAAAATTGTCTTTGGCGAGGGTTGGATGAAAGTTGTCGGGGGGGAGAGCAGGGGGGAGGCGGGGGAGCGCTGGGCAGAGGAAGCGAGTGAAGGCTTGCCCCTTTATCTTCCTGCCCAGACCTCCATCATGTCTGACTCTCTCTCTGTTTCTATCTTTTCCTCTCTCTCTCTCTCGCTCCGTCTCTCATGTTGTGAGATTACTCATCGGCATAAATTCTTACATCTCGAAAAAAAACACAGCAGCTCAGTTTAATGTGACAGACGGCTCTGAAAATGTGATGAAACAGACTCAACACAAACAGCCTCTTTGATGCTTTTTCAGATCTGCTGGGGAATTTTCAGACACACAAAAATTTGATTTCAAATACTTAAGAAGGCATTTAAGAGAGTGTACTGTTACTAATGTTGACCGAGTACACAAGATGAGTGTGTCGACGGACGAGAGTAACTGTCACAGATGTTACTATAAGAAATACGGTACGGTATATTACGATGCAGTATGTTACGATGTGGTACGTTACGATGTGGTACGTAACGATGCGGTACATTACGATGCGGTACGATATGGTATGATACGATACGGTACGTTACGATGCCGCACGTTACGATACGGGACGTTACGATGCGGTACGATATGGTATGATACGATACGGTACGTTACGATGCCGCACGTTACGATACGGGACGTTACGATATGGTATGATACGATACGGTACGTTGCGATGCGGTACATTACGATGCCGCGCATTACGATACGGGACGTTACGATATGGTATGATACGATACGGTACGTTACGATGCGGCACGTTACGATACGGTACGTTACGATATGGTATGATACGATACGGTACGTTACGATATGGTATGATACGATACGGTACGTTACGATGCGGCAAGTTACGATACGGGACGTTACGATATGGTATGATACGATACGGTACGTTACGATATGGTATGATACGGTACGTTACGTTACGATGCGGCAAGTTACGATACGGGACGTTACGATATGGTATGATACGATACGGTACGTTACGATACGGTACGTTACGATGCGGCACGTTACGATACGGGACGTTACGATGCGGCACGTTACGATACGGGACGTTACGATATGGTATGATACGATACGGTATGTTACGATGCGGCACGTTACGATACGGGACGTTACGATATGGTATGATACGATACGGTACGTTACGATGCGGCAAGTTACGATACGGGACGTTACGATATGGTATGATACGATACGGTACGTTACGATATGGTATGATACGATACGGTACGTTACGATGCGGCAAGTTACGATACGGGACGTTACGATATGGTATGATACGATACGGTACGTTACGATATGGTATGATACGATACGGTACGTTACGATGCGGCAAGTTACGATACGGGACGTTACGATATGGTATGATACGATACGGTACGTTACGATACGATACGGTATGATACGATACGGTACGATACGATACGGTACGTTACGATATGGTATGATACGATACGGGACGTTACGATACGGTATGATACGATGCGGTACGTTACGATACGGGACGTTACGATACGGTATGATACGATACGGTACGATACGATACGGTACGTTACGATATGGTATGATACGATACGGGACGTTACGATACGGGACGTTACGATACGGTATGATACGGTACGATACGATACGGTACGTTACGATGCGGCACGTTACGATACGGGACGTTACGATATGGTATGATATGATACGGTACGTTACGATACGGGACGTTACGATACGGTATGATACGGTACGATACGATACGGTACGTTACGATGCGGCACGTTACGATACTGGACGTTACGATATGGTATGATACGATACGGTACGTTACGATACGGGACGTTACGATACGGGACGTTACGATACGGTATGATACGATACGGTACGATACGATACGGTACGTTACGATGCGGCACGTTACGATACGGGACGTTACGATATGGTATGATACGATACGGTACGTTACGATACGGGACGTTACGATACGGTATGATACGATACGGTACGATACGGTACGTTACGATGCGGCACGTTACGATTTTTGTTTGTGGTTAATCCCAAAGGATTGTGGGTAAGAAGGATAAACGGAGTCACACAGTTCATGTTTTTTTCTGTAGAGAAACACTTGCAGACAAAATACACAACTCTACTACTGTCTAGATGTTTGTTCTGCACAGGTGTAACCGATCGTGGCAGCAGCAACGGCCATGACTTAAAATTCCTCTTTTTCTGAATGGAGTCTGGTGTGTGTGCAGAGAGCGATGTAACGTCTGTGTGTGGTTAAAACAATCATCTTCCTCTGTAACTAAAAGGTCTATCTCTGTAGGGATCCTTTCTGTCATGTTGTCACACACTTAGAATAACAATCTGAGCCTGTCAGTGGAAACAACAAGAACTTTTAGTGGACGACCTTTGACCCATCAAGGATTATGTTGCAGCCATTACAGCCTGTTTCACTGCTGCAGGATGAACACATCTACTGGAGACATTCTATAATAACATTTTGTACCTCTTCATTATATTAATTAGAAGAAAATGTAAAATGAGCTCCCTGGATTACATAAAATGGGAATTCCTTTAACTAGCTATAGCTAAAGTTCTCACTGTAAACTGCAGATGAGCAGTGCCATCAGCTGATAGCAGATGATCTATATTTACAGTACACTGGACATGAAGTAAATGTAGTCTGTGTGTGTGTGTGTGTGTGTGTGTGTGTGTGTGTGTGTGTGTGTGAGAGAGGTCACAGAGGTCAGTCTGAGCCCATTAGGCTGCTGCCTCAGCAGAGAGGAGGCAGACGTGTAAATCTTTCGCCTCATTAGCTTCATGTTGTCAGACGATGAGCAGAACACGCTCCCTGTTCATGTTTCACAACAACACGGCTACATCCAAACATGCTGACACGACCCAAAAATCAATCCACCAATTAATCAATCCATCAATGAGTCAGACAGCAAACCAACGAGCCGAGCAACCTGCTGGCGGGTTAAAGAGCAGAACAGTCGACACGGACAGGAAGTAAACCGATGCTCCCACCCGACTGTTAGAAGCTCAACACTGATGACTAAAGATTATACTCCTCTAACGGGTTTTCAAGACAAAGACACATGAAAAATACCGACAGTAAATCTGCTTGTAAAACTGTGTTTTTATTTCCCATATTTGGTGGGTTCTTGTTACAAACCTGGTACTTCATCTGTGACTGGTCTGTTATCAAGACAAGGAAGCCATGACCAGATTCATGTGCGAGTTCAGAAGCTCAAATTTAGCCCAGTTGCATAAACAACTTCTACACATTAGACTGTTTATGGTAAGTGGACGTAGCTAACATGACGTCACCTATTGCTTTGTGGTGTACAGTTGTGAAGGCTTGAGTTTGGATTTTTTGGTCGTCGCCATCTTGGTTTCTTGGAGCTTGGGTGACCATATTTGGTGGGTGGAGCTGGAGAGGAGCGAGGGTTTATTAAACCCTCAGTTAGCAGCTGACGCTACAGTGAGCTTGGTACCGTGATTTTATTTGGGATGCTAATTGTAGCTAGCTAAACACAGGCTTTAAACAAAGTGTACCTACTGTAGAAGTTAATACCTAATACCAAATTCTGAATTAGACATTTTACCACAGTAGCGTTGTGTCACTCACAGGTAGCCCCGCCCTAACCCCTCCCCTCTTTCTGGTCTCTGTGACTCTCAATGGGAGCATCAGTGACTAAATGAACATCTTGCAGACTCGTAGACTTCTTCATGATCACACTTCTTTTAGAGCTGGACATTAGAGAGAATGCAGATTTAAGCCTCTTCGTGTTTAGACCTGGTTTACGTCGTCTCTAATATATTTTTTGAACATCCAAAACTTCTGTTAGAAGAAGAGAATGAAGCCATTGTTAAAGTTATTAGTAATGTGTCAGCTTTTATGTGTTTTATTATTTTATTAAAGAAAAGTCCTCTAATGTCACGAGTCAAAATATAAGCCAGGAAAAGATGTAAAACCATAAAAACACTTTTTCCTTGAAGACATGTCAGCATGAGAGAAAGCTCACAATATTGGACTTAAATGTTTCCGTTTGATGCACAGAGTTGAACATTATAAAAGATCTGTATGTATTTAAAATCAACTGTATTAGTTCTATAAGCTTTCAGAGAACAAACAGTCAGACAGCAGCACGCAGCTGTTGTAGTAAACCACAGCTCACATGTAGTCTCTCTTTGTGCCTCGTCATGCTGCAGCTCTCTCTGCACTCTCTTCCTCTTCTCGTTGTTGTTGCTGTCGAGCAGACGACCGTTTTACTACAGGAAGTGAGACAGGAGTCGGTTTGTGTTGTTTTTCTTTCCTCTTTAACCACAGCGTGACAGAAAGCTGAGTTCACCGCGCCCGAGGAGGAAGCGGCCGTTAAATTGTTTTCATCATCTCGTGTCAGCTGACGTCCTTCAGAGCAGAGCTGCTGGTACTGGAGGAGAGATGTTTCACAGTGTTACAAATGTTCAGTGTTATACACCCGAAACACAAAAATACATTCAAAAGTAGGTTTATTGCCAAGAAAGTGTTCACATTAAGGAGTGTGAGTAAGTTGGTGCATAAATATAAACATAAGAAAGTAAAAAAAGATCAAATATAAAGAAAGAATAAATGTTTGATGCTGAACAGTCGCCTCTGAGTGCTCACGGCTGGAAACGCAGATGTAACATAAAGAGAGAGATGAGCCACAGAGACCCAAACATGTTTATTTCTGCTGTAAAGGAGGACATTAATTAAAGTCATCATTTTGACACTATTTTAAATAATTTATCAAACAAACATTTTCTTCGTCTGAAAGCGCGCATCCTCCGTCTCTGTTTTGTATCAAGGCCGTCTGTTGGACCAAAGAAGAAATATAAACACTATTTTTAACTCTTTTCAAGGATTTATAGACGAGACAAAAAAGAAGCGATGATGAAAAAAATCATAAACTTCAGTTATCGTTGGATACGACTTTTTTATTTCAATGGGAAACAAACTTAAAGCTTATTTTTTTGAAGGGAACATACCACACTTCCTTCTGCTCTTTGTAGCACACTTGACGCACTCTCAGCTAGCTAGCCTGCTAGCAAAACCTTAACAGTAGCTCTCCTTGCTAGCTAGCTTCATGACCAAACTCTTCCAAAAATATGAATTTAAATGCCTTTGTTCTTTGGATAAATGGTAATATGTCAATAAGAAGCGTAAATAACACAATAGATAACCAATATTTTTATAAATAAACTACCAGAAACATTAGCAACACTCTGTTTAATGTCCGCTCTGCTAACCGTGGCTAGCAGCAGAGGCAGGTTAGGCTGAAGCTCACAGTACAGGAATAAGTACTAACATATATTTAACTCAACTGAAGTACATTTTTAAACTTTCACTCAGCAATGTTTCAGATACATAAATACATGTTATAATACAAGTAGTGCTGAAACCTGGGGGTACATTGATCTCTAAGTATATAAAGCCAGACATATTTGTAAAAATATAACGATATTTATAATACATAAGCGTCACCTTTTTCAAGCTGCAGCTTTAAAATGATGAACACATTATATATATATATATATCTTTATAATGTAACAGTGAATAGACAGTACTTTTACTTTTGGTACTACATGACCTAAATGACTGTGTCTTTGTTTGGCTCAGAGGAAGCGAGAGTCGTAGTAAAGAAGTGAGAGTGTTTCTGAGGTGAGGCGATGACGGTTGCAGGATTTTCCCGCCTTTTCTTTCGCTCACATGACGACGGTGACCCAGCCCTCGTTTTGTTGCAAACAAACACGTAGGGAGACGGCCATGTTGTCTGCAGATGACAGTGTGGTTGAGATGTGTAACAGACTCCTGTACAGTCAGACCACAGAGGACACCGCGGACTTACACAACGAGTGCAGCAGCACAGACGCTCCGCTTTCACAGCCAGAAACAGGAAACAGAAATAATACAAGGCTCAGTGTTTACTGTTGAGGAGTAAATAAATAAATTAGAGAAGTTATTACATGTTGTAATCTGTATTTCTATTTATCATGAGTGAGAAAAAACATAAACATTGAAAGTGCAAATCCTTCTAGTGCCCTCTAGAGGGTAAACTGTTCTTTACAGCCACAGTATGACTCTACTGTAACCATAGAAACCTGCATTCTTCCTCGTGTCCAGCAGGGGGTCAGTCCTCTGGTGGTTCATATAGAAGTCTATGAGAAAACAAACCTACTTCTCTCCATCCAGACGTTTCTGGTTGTTGTTGTTTATAAGCAGGATTTTATTGTTGGAGTTTAACTTTTTATTATATTTTAATTCTGGTTTATTCAGCTGATTATTTTCTTTATTAATCGATTGATAGTTTGTTTGTAAAAATAGTGAAACTAGTGAGAAACGTTTCGTCACAAAGACTCCACAAATCCATCTTCCACATCACAGCACGAGGAATAATAATGTAATGATAGAATATAAAACGTAAACACTGTTAGCGCGTGTATTTCCTCTGTGCTGTTATTGATCCTCTCAGCGTGTGATGATGACTCCCCCTCCTGCTTGGCTCCATGTTTCAGCCTCTCTGTGTATTTTTTATCCACATTTTGTGTCGAATTGGAAACACCTGATGAAACTCTGATGCAAACTGATCCGAACGCTCTGCTCTCTCTGCTGGAGGCTCTTCTGGCAGAACTACACAGCCTCCTCGTCTCTTCTGACATGCCTCACCAAAATAAAAGCCCTTTGATGCCGCCATGCTTCGCAGGATAAATCCAGCGTGACTCTGGTGTTTTCTCATTTGATGTTTTTATTTATTTTTTTACATCTCTTTAATGTTGATTCTGACTACAGATCATTTTAATCAGTTTAGTCAAACCGCTCAGGAGCCTTCACTTCATTCTGTTTGATTCTGTCTGTAAACCAACAGCCAGCAGAGCTTCACCCCAGCATTAGGATGTAAACATGTCTGAGCTCAGTGAAGACAAGTTTTACTTTTATACAGCTGAGAGCCAACAACAGTCCTGACTCTGAGCACGGGCCGCCACAGACAAGCACTGAACGAGCTAACGAGCAGCCACGGTGAGCACAGACACAGATAGCTGCTAATAGTGCTAATAAAGTAACAGTATGATGTGACAGAGTGTAAAGGTTACGTTCAGTGACTGAGTTAGCTGAGGGGACACCTAGCAGACAGCTAGCAGCTCCCAGCTGTCACTCAAAGAGGCCACACCCCTAATGCTGCATCACTTTAAGCCTTAATATAATGTAAACAGGTGAGCTGTATAAAGATTCTCCCCGTACAGTTGTCATGAAGAGAGAAATGAGCTATAGAGACCCAAACTGTTTTTTGTACCAGGCTGTAAACATGTTTATTTCTGCTGTAAAGTTTAACATGGGGCTCTATGGGGACTGACTCACTGCTGGAGACAGCCTCAAGTGGACACCAGAGGAACTGCAGGGTTTGGCACAACCAAATTGGCTTCATAATTCATCCCTGGACGTGACCGCTTCATCACTCAGTCATGTTTTGGGTAGCACGTGACATCCTGCTGATGATGTTGCATTTCAGTGTTGTAAATTTCAATTAGTGTGTTTTTTATTTACAGATGAAACATTAACTCAGGAACACAGAACGTTTCACACCAAAGTATTAAGACTGATCTTTCCCCGCAGGAGCAGGGAGTCACGAGGTGTTCCTGACCAGGTTGTTAAAATGTGTCGGTCTAATACGCGGCTCCAAACTGAAACACACTGATGGACAATCATCGACTACAGACGGCAAAGCGCTGTGTTGCGTTGCGTTGCGTTGCGTTGCGTTGCGTTGCGCTGTGTTGCGTTGTGTTGCGCTGTGTTGTGTTGCGCTGTGTTGCGTTGTGTTGTGTTGCGTTGCGTTGCGTTGTGTTGCGCTGTGTTGTGTTGTGTTGTGTTGCGTTGTGTTGTGTTGCGTTGCGTTGCTCTGTGTTGCGCTGTGTTGCGTTGTCTTGTCTTGTCTTGTGTTGCGTTGCGTTGCGTTGTGTTCCGCTGTGTTGTGTTGCGCTGTGTTGCGTTGTGTTGCGCTGTGTTGTGTTGCGCTGTGTTGCGTTGTGTTGTGTTGTGTTGCGTTGCGTTGCGTTGCGTTGCGTTGCGTTGCGTTGCTCTGTGTTGCGCTGTGTTGCGTTGCGTTGTGTTGCGCTGTGTTGTGTTGTGTTGTGTTGCGTGGTGTTGTGTTGTGTTGTGTTGCGTGCGTGGCGTGGCGTGGCGTGGCGTTGCGCTGCGCTGCGTTGCGCGGTGTGGTGTGGTGTGGCGTGGCGTGGCGTGGCGCTGCGCGGTGTGGTGTGGTGTGGCGTGGCGTGGCGCTGTGTTGTGTTGTGTTGTGTTGTGTGGCGTTGTGTTGTGTTGCGCTGTGTTGTGTTGTGTTGCGTTGCGTTGTGTTGTGTTGTGTTGCGCTGTGTTGCGCTGTGTTGTGTTGTGTGGCGTGGCGTTGCGTGGCGTTGCGTTGCGTTGCGTTGCGTTGCGTTGCGCTGCGCTGTGTTGCGTTGCGCTGTGTTGCGTTGCGTTGCACTGTGTTGCGTTGCGTTGCGCGGCGTGGCGTGGCGCTGTGTTGCGTTGCGTTGCGTTGCGTTGCGTTGTGTTGTGTTGTGTGGCGTTGCGTTGCGTTGCGTTGTGTTGTGTTGCGCTGTGTTGTGTTGTGTTGTGTGGCGTTGTGTTGTGTGGCGTGGCGTTGCGTTGCGTTGTGTTGTGTTGTGTTGCGCTGTGTTGCGCTGTGTTGTGTTGTGTGGCGTGGCGTTGCGTGGCGTTGCGTTGCGTTGCGTTGCGTTGCGTTGCGCTGCGCTGTGTTGCGTTGCGCTGTGTTGCGTTGCGTTGCACTGTGTTGCGTTGCGTTGCGCGGCGTGGCGTGGCGCTGTGTTGCGTTGCGTTGCGTTGCGTTGCGTTGCGTTGTGTTGTGTTGTGTGGCGTTGCGTTGCGTTGCGTTGTGTTGTGTTGCGCTGTGTTGTGTTGTGTTGTGTGGCGTTGTGTTGTGTTGCGCTGTGTTGTGTTGTGTTGTGTTGTGTGGCGTGGCGTTGCGTTGCGTTGCGTTGCGGTGCGTTGCGTTGTGTTGCGCTGTGTTGTGTTGTGTTGTGTTGTGTGGCGTTGTGTTGTGTTGCGCTGTGTTGTGTTGTGTTGTGTTGCGTTGCGTGGCGTTGCGCTGTGTTGTGTAGATGAAGGCCTGCAGGCGTCCTGCTGAGCCAAGCAGGTTCACAGCCTCGTCTCTGCAGGAAGCTGCTGCACAATGTTTTTCCTGGAACAGACGTTCACAGGAAGACGTGACCGTCCTCTACGTCCACATCTCTGTTTGCTTTTTCTGCAACAAAGAAACAAGAAGGTTACTCCCCCAGAACAAGACTGTAGGGGGGAGAGAGGGGGAGAGAGGGGGAGTCACACAGTCACCTCTCTTCTGTTGCAGCTGCAGTTTGAATCAGTCTGTCAAGCTCTTCTTCCTCCCTCCTGTATTCCTTCATCCCTCCTTTCCTCCCTTCCTTTGTTCCTTATTTCCTTCCTCCTTACATCTTCTCTTCTATTAAACCCTGACGGCCCTCGTGTATCTTTTTCTTCTGATGCTGTGATATATATATATATATTTGCAGATTTCCTTCTCTTCTTCCTTATTCCTTATTTTCTCCTCCTTTGGTACCAGTTTCCTAGCTTCCTCGTCGTCATCCCTCCCTAATTTCAGCATTCTTTATTTTCCTAATATAGTATCTCCTAATCCCTTCCTCCTGTGCTGTGATTGGCTCGTTCCTGTTGCTTCAAAATGTCCCCTAAGGGCCTTCAGCGACGAAGCTCTTTCACTAAACTGTCTGATTGAAAAATAGGAGGGAAAAGGTCGTCTTTGTGACAGATAACAGGTGTGACAGGTAAAGGCTGAAGGCAGGCGGTGTAGTTGAAAAGCAATACATAAATGTGGGCGTCGGTGATCGGGGTTGATGGACGGGTGGAACGAACACAAGACCGAGAAGACCAAGCTTGAGTCGCTTACGGCGCCTGTCCGGTCGAACAGCCGGCCGGAGAAATCAGGCAGCAAACTCAGCTTCTCCTTTTAAATCTAAAAAACTTTAATGTACATGTTGTCTTCAAAGGAGTGTGTGTGTGTGTGTGTGTGTGTGTGTGTGTGTGTGTGTGTGTGTGTGTGTTTGTGTGAGTGCATGCGTGCGTGCGTGTGTGTGTGTGTGTGTGTGTGTGTGTGTGTGTGTGTGTGTTTGAAGGACCGTGTGTTTGTTCAGATGCAGGGTGACAGCGGACATGAAAGGCCGGCAGGACTCGATGAACCCACGACACCGACCTGCGAGTATCATCCTCTGACACTCAGCAGTGTGTGTGTGTGTGTGTGTGTGTGTGTAACAGCAGGTGGTATGTGGGTCACATTCCCAAAGTAAAGTCTCTGTTCACATTTTGGTGTGAAGTCGGTGGTGTGTGTTTTGAGAGCCTGGCGTGGTGCGTTCAGGGTCACGCTGCGAGTGAAGTCTGACCTCAGTACCACGCAGTAAAAAACATAATCGGTGGAATGTAAATACTTCATGTTCCTAATGAGTTTATGGTCTCAGTCTCTAGTTTCAAGTCTTCTTCAACACAGCATGATGTTCATTTAGTCACTGATGCTCCCATTGAGAGTCACACAGACCAGGAAGAGGGGCGGGGTTAGGGCGGGGCTACCTGTGATTGACACGTTGCTACCACAGCCACCTGAAAAATGTCTTGTGTTTAGTTGGGGTCGACGGAAAATCTTTTCAGTCAGAACGGTCTGATTAAAGGGAAGGCTGCAGCCCCTGGGTTGGGACACTGTAACAGTCACTTCTGACTCCAAAGAAACCAAGATGGCGTCTGCAAGAAATCCAAACTCGAGGCTTCAGAAAGGTCGTCCACAGACTGACGCCTGTAGTTATTAACTCAGGAGCATAGCTTTGATTTTAAGCTCTGTCATCTTAACACCAATTCCCTCTGAAGTCAGCTCACTTCCTCCTTCAGTGCAAGCTGGTTCTGTTTCCTTAAAGACAGATGATCACAAAGAGGGAACATTAAAACGGCGAGTGTGAATGTTAACATGTAAAGTTGAGTCTCATGGTGTAAAGTGACTTTTGAAAGGCAGACGGTTCAGCAGCTGTAATGGAGTCATTATTGTTCGCACTGATTGATCCACAGCTTCCTGATGTGAGGCAGTAAAGATGAGGGATGTGGCTCACAAACAGCCGCTCAGCGCAGAGTGTTAATGAACGAGCGGTCAGTGAAGGTGACCAGATGTTCAGACAAACACAGACAGAGAGGAGCTGGTAGCTAAATGTGGTTCCAAGCTGTTATAAAGTTTTCGCTCTCACAGGCGACAAAAATCGAAGCTGCAAACATGTCGAGATATGTTGTGAACAGTGTAGATCAAGCTGATTGGATCCTACACTTCCCATGATGCAACCTGATTGAATCTTTAGACTAGTCTGCAGCAGAACAGCTTCTTGTGTCGGTCTGAAGCAGATATTCACGCTGATGGAAAGTTCACTGACTGTAGTGTTAGTGTTAGTTACGTCTCCTCTCGCCGTTCCTCCTCTACTCTGCTACTCGGGAACAGAACGCTACAGGAGCCCCATTTGTCCTCAGAGCTGTCAATCATGAGGCCACGCCCCCTTTTTATAGCAATATGTTAACATGGAGGAGGCGGGCTTAAAAACCTATACTGCAGCCAGTCAGCAGGGGGCGATAGAGAGGTTTAGGGAGCTGTCATGCTCAGGTCCTGGTTTATAGTAAAAGTATTGACCTGTGTGAGAGTCTATAAACAGACTCTTCTTCTGGCCCTTAAATTGTTGTAAGCCGTTCAGTCGTGTTGTTCAGTAGTCGATGGTTTAAGCTGACTGGCTGTCGCAGCAGAGCGCCGTGACTCGTGGGTTGAGGGGTTTGTGTCGTCCTCTGGCCGTCCTGCATTTCATCAGATTGAAACGAGCTCATAAATCTGACGGACAGGAAGTGGCTCCGCAGCAGCTCGAGGCCCAAACAGCCCGAGTTTAAACGGTGGAGGATTTAAAGGCGGTGATGTGTCGGCGCTGTGGGAGCGCTCGGCTGCTGGCAGGTTTACGACCCGGCTGCTGCAGCCTTCTGTTGGAGGCCTGGACGGGCTGAGAGCGAGACCCATCATCTGTCTGATTGATGCTTCAGGAGGTTAAACACAGAGCTGCAGTTCACCTTGATGAAGAGGCAAAGAGTCACTTCCTGTGTCAAACGGAGGGTTTCCTTTTAACATCGCCTCTTTCTCCCCTCTCGAGCTCTGATTATAAAACATTTTTACTTTACAGAACGAATCTAAGTTAAGAAAGTAGAAATCTTGTGCAGCAGGTCAACACCGTTGAATTCAGAGAAATCAGGAGGATGGAGAAATGCAACACGTTCAAAGACAGCCGAGTTAGTTAGGTATGTGGTCGTTTTAGCACAAGCAGAACATTTGAAGCGCTGGCAGGTATTTGAGGTAAAGCATATCAAACAAAATCTGATGGTCAAACCAATAAATCACGCCACGGATAAAAATGCTCCTGAATTATAGCGTGTTGTGTTTTCTGCCACTAAAGGGGGAAACGTCTCGTAAATGTACGCTTCATTTGTCACAGCCTTGAGGTACGGCTACACCTGGTGAGTTCTGCTTTTTATGATTGGCAGCTGAAGTAAGAAATGACATTTATATCAGTAACGTTTACGCTGGCCGACAGAGAATTAAGCCTTTCAAAACTTTCCAGTTTAAGGAGCCACATGCGAGCTAACAGTGGGCGCAGACGGTAGTTTCAATGCTTCACATGATGATGCTTTGTGGACTTGGAGAAGGCCTATGATCACGTCCCCGGGGGGTCCTGTGGGGGGTACTGCGGGAGTATAGGTTACCGGGGCCGCTGGTACGAGCCATCCGGTCGCTATGTCACCAAAGTGAGAGCTGTGTCCGCATCCTCGGCACAAAGACAGACACGTTCCCGGTGCGTGTTGTTGTCCCTGTCACTGATTCTGTTTGTGATTTTCATGGACAGGATCTGAAGACGCAGCCGGGGGGAGGAGGGTTTCCAGTTTGGGGGGCCTCAGAATTTCATCTCCTCATCTGATGTTGTCCTGTTGGCTTCATCAGGGCCGCTGGGACCTCCCGCTGGCATGGGGGCGGTCTGCAGCCGAGTGCGACGCAGCTGTGATGAGAGTCGGAGGCCACGGTTCTCTGCCGGGAAACAGTGGATTGCCCCGTCCGAAGGTAACGGATGGATGATGAAAGGAATCACCTGTGGAACATCATTAGCAACAACATTCTGTGTGTAACAATATTGTGTTCCTCTTTAAGATCTGACAAAGAGAGCATTTAGAGAGGTTAGTAAACGACGCATTATTGTGTATCTGTGAGACCTCAGTCCGTGCAATCACTGTTACAGGACTCTTTGAGCAGCAAAGGCTCATGGGAAACCTCCAGCCAAACGGCGCCAAGTGAGCGTTTGGACGCGGTCCACGCTGCTCGCCACATAGACCTCTTATCTCTGCGGGGGGGGTTCAGAAACACAACACAGCTGCCATTTTGTTTTTGTTTGGTGTGGAGAAACTGAGGAGCCTACAGGAGGGGTCAAAGGTCAGCCGTCCAGATAACACTGCTTTCTTTTTCTATTTTAAACACACAAACACGAAGCAGATGGAGATTACATTTTTGGTCTCTCATGAGCCGGGACGTTTTCCAACTGCACTCCATCAGCGAGGCTATAAATACAGCAGTTATTATTCTGTCGTTACTGCGCAGACTCAAGTCCTTCACTGTAAATCATTTCTCTGCAGAGTCGCTGAGAGGTCGGTGGGAGCTGAACTCTGACATGACAGGAATCTGTCACAAACTGAGAGCTAATACTGCACTGACTACTAATACTGACACTGTCATGTCTCTAACCTGCAGGACAAACAAAGATAGGAACCTGAAAAGTCACGTTTTGTAGCTCGTTATAACTTTCAGGTTAGTGGACTTTATTTAACTGACAGTAAATTAACTGTAATCAGGATTTATGTGTTACCTTTACCAAGTTGTGACGAACGTCTGGACCAGACATTTTATATTTGAATCGGACGTGGTTAGGCTTTGGTTTTATGTCAACAAAGCTGGTGACGCGGCAGCTAATCGCCTGTTAGCACTCAGCGTTAGCATCGTCTGCGGTTGATTCCTCACGGCCGCGGGTGTGGAGAGCTGACAGAGCGTCTGTTTGGCTGCAGAAGTTTAGAACGAGCGGCTGATGATTTATTTTTGGTGCCTTTGTTTACTTATTATTGTTTATTAGCTGCTATCATCTCTCATTGGTCGGTTTAGTCATGTGACACAGCCGTCGGCGTGCAGCTCCTTTTACTCTCCTTCCTTTGTGCCTTTGAAATCCTGGAAAGAGCTGCACTCACCTGAGTTCTAAAGATGACGTGGGCGGAGCTAAGCAGGTGTCAATCAGAACATGGTAGGCCACGCCCACACAGTCTTGAGAAACAGTCTAAAAAGCTGAATGAGCAGTTTTTTGAACCATGGTTTGTTTTCACTCAGATTTGTGTGGATGCTTAATGAGACTCTTTGACAGCATACAGAACATTGATAGAACTGTTAAAGGTAAATATCCGGATCAAACTGCTTCCGACTGAAGGTAGGAGGAGTCAGGCCTGTCTGTGCTGAAGCCCTGGTGTCGCACACGTTGTTCCTGCTGGTGAGCCGATGTGACGATGGAGGAGACAGCCTCTAATGAACACAAACAGCTGCTCAGCGTCCGGTCGATACAGAATCAGCCGGTCGGTCGAGGACGAGACGAAAAACCCCGTTTACAGCAGCGTTGTCATGAGGACGACATTGATTTCACTGCGAGGCGGCCGCTCTTTGTTTTGACAAGATCCTCGTCTGTTGGCTGGTTGGAAACACGGAGGAGACGTCAATACTGACTCTGTTTCTGCTTAGAGACCTTTGATAAAAGCAGCGGGAACAGCTGGTCCCACAGAACCATTTATAAATGTGAACGTTTGATCCTGTGAGTCACGTCCAGTTCACCTCAGACTCTTAAACGGGATTACAGAGTTTCAAAAAGTCTCAGGATAATTGTGTTTTTATTCAGTCTTACAAACAAATACAAACCTGAAAGGTGAGACGCAGTATTTTTAAACCTGGGTCCATGAGTTACCTGGATGACTGAGAACCTTCACAGACAAATGATCCTCTGTAGGGATCCTTTCTGTCATGTTGTCACCCACTTAGAATAACAATCTGAGCCTGTCAGTGGAAACAACAAGAACTTTTAGTGGACGACCTTTGACCCATCAAGGATTATGTTGCAGCCATTACAGCCTGTTTCACTGCTGCAGGATGAACACATCTACTGGAGACATTCACACACTGTTTGTATCTGTTACTCATTCAGACAAAATGTGTTAAAACATGGAGCCTTTAAGTTCAACAGGATACAAAGATTTCTCTGGCAGCTTTGGCTCGTCTGTCCTCACATTTCTCTCCTTTTCTCGGTGGAAGGAGCTCAGACACACGGAGACACCTCGAGCATCATGGAGAACACGCAGGTGAAAACAGGAAGCCCAGAGTTCTGGTCTCGCACCAGCCGCACAGCCTCCACCACACCGCACTCCTCAAAGTGCCGCCGAACAGCCAGCTCATTTATCTCTGAACATGCACACACACACACACACACACACACACACACACACACACACACACACACACAGACACACACACACAGACACACACACACACACACACACACACACACACACATTTAGACCATTTAGACCCCAAAATATGTTTTTAAAAAAATACAATAAAAATAGGGCCCAAAGAGATCTGTTGACCAAACTGTGTAAATTAAAATGTTTCATCCTGTTGCTACACCTCCTACAGGTCAAAGGTCGACGTGTCAGCAGGTGGCTTCCATCTTCATCCTGACCTCTGAACGACCTCATCGACTGCAGCTGAATCGTCCTTCTTACCTCAGATACAGTCTCCTCCTCCTCCTCCTCCTCCTCCTTTCCCCCCCTCCTTCTCCTCCTCCTCCTCCTCCTCACCCTTCCTCTCTCCCTCCTCAGGCGCCACATCCGTCTCACGATTGGGTGTGATCCTGGCTTGTAACCATGGCGACAGCTGCCTGGCCCAGCCAGCGGCGGAGGAAGTCAAACGTGAGGACTGCTGAAGGACGGAGGAGGAGGAGGGTAAGAGAGGGGGGGTGAGATCCACCGGAGGGGGGTAATAATAAAGTGTGTGTGGTGCAGGATTGGTGGGAGGGTGTCAGAAGGTGAAGACAGCCAGCTGTGTCCTCAGAGGCGGGCCACAGGTGTGTGTGTGTGTGTGTGTGTGTGTGTGCGTGTGTGTGTGTGTGTGTGAATAAAATAAATGAGATAATCCACAGGGAGGTGTCACCGTGCTGCTGCAGATCCTCCTTTGTTTCTCTTTGTCTACAAATATATGAAATAAAACATTATCACACAGAAACACAGAAACATGGAAACAGTCAACAGAAAAATGTTACAATTTGTTCGTCTCTGTTTACAGGTGACATAAAAATGTAGAATCTGTCGGCACGCGATGTTAGCACGGGGAGTGTTCTGCTTTCTGTTTGTTGTCCGAGTAGTATTGACCAATCACGTATCAGCAGGCGATTTAGCTTCTTATTAATCTCTATAAACAGACTCTGCATGCTAACAGCTAACAGCTAACAATCTGTGCTAGATCAAACATTCTACGTGAAATAAATCTGCTTGACGCTGTGTCCTGAAAGCCGGTCAGCGTTTAGATTTCCTGACTTCCCTGAATGCATCATAAACGATGGCTCCGCCCTCCGTCTCATGTTAAAGTAGTGTTCTTCTCCTCTTGAGGACAGACCTGACAAAGCTTCATGTTGTTCCTAATCTGCATCATGATGTTGTTCTTTCAGCAAACTGAAGAGCCGTTAATTAAAGTCGATCACAAGAGAATCTGTTTCTGTTTGGGCTTCATCCCGCTGCAGTAAGCCAGAGTGCAGCCTCTGTGTAACTTCCTGTTTACAGTGAGACTGAGACTCAGCACAGACAGGTCGTTTAGCGCTAAACGCTGGATACACCGGACACGCCCGAAATCAGCACTTAAGATAAAACAAAGATGTAGGACGTTGTGGTATTTTGTCAGTGTTTTTAAAGCAACCTTAGACTAATTTAAGGAAACAAAAACTGAAGTTGTGATGAATAAATTCTGAGCAGATCTTACAAAGAAGGAGAGAGAATCACGACCTGGGTTTGTTTAAGTTGATTGACACGTACGAGGAGTTCGTCTCACTGCGTGTTTCTGGTGCTAAACTGAACATCGAGTAAACAAAGCAAACAACGACTGTCGAGAAAACTTGAATGAAATAAACAATGTAAAGCACGTTGTATAAAGTATGTACGATCCAGTGCCGGTGAAACAGTAATGAATATATAAACAATAAGGAAATGTGGACGGAGGATTCCTCCTGTCTGTCAGGAGTCTGCCTGCCTCTTAGAAAGCAGAAATATCTCTTTAAATGTTTCTGAACAAACTGACGGCCTGAGTCTCTCTGGCGTCCTGACGAGCAGCCGTCGATGCAGCGAGGTCTTAATATGATCAAATCTGACTTTGTGCGGCGACGCGTCGGCCTCACCGAGAGCTCGTGGCAGCTCGGGTCAATAAGTGACGATCCGCTGGAGTCGTCTCTGAAGTCCTCAGAGAGCTGCAGCATGCTAATCTCTTCTTTCAAAGTCTCCACGCTTCTGTCTGACGTTATCAGAGCTGACATCGTCTGTCAGCGTTTGACTCTCACTGATCCGTCCTGCATCCTAAATCTCTTGGTTCATATTCAGGACCAAAACAAACCAGGGGTCAAATCTGGTCCAAGTCTGCGTTCACTGAGTTCATCCCTCAGACAGCCAGAACGTCAAAAACACGACAAGGATCAACATCATTAAGAGCTTGTTAGCATGCTAGGCTAATAGTTGAGGATGTTAGCATGCTAACATTTGCTTCCTGGACCCTGCTGTATGTTGTCTAATGATAATAATCAAGTCTCAGCATGGTGAAACGCAGGGATGCACGATATTGGATTTTTTGCAGATATGCTGATATTTCCCAACCCTCGGCCGATGTACGTCGAACCGTTAGCCAAGCAAATATACGTCACACGACGAAGACAAAGAGGCTTGAAATGCTTTAAAATAAGAGACTAAACATTTGATAAAAACCAAAGAACTGTGAGACGTGAACAAACACGAGTGCTCACTCGATGACGTTCATCACATCACAGATTAAACTTTCACAGTGGAAAACAGAAGAGCTGTCTGTGATGTCAGAGGAGACTCTGAGGGGTTAAAGCAGCGAGCAGAGGTCTGACGTGGGACTCGTCACACCTGCAGACACCTGTCAGGGATCAGGTGACCTCCAGTGTTCGCCTCCTCCCTCGTGTCTCATCTGTCCAGGTCCATTACAGTGTGTTTACCGGTGTGGGAACAGAGGCCTGGCTATCAGAGGGTGGGGCTCGTGTGTGTTTTGACCTATAGTGTTGAACACAGGTAGATTTTGGTTTCACAGCTTGTGTGTCGTTCTGTAACGCACACATCTGCTTCAGCTGTAAAGCGAGCCCTCAAGGATGACTTGTAAACAGAGTGACCAGGTGCTGTAGGCGTTAGCATGTATCACTATACTGTATTGTCTGTTTAAAGTCAGACACGCCCTGCACAGGTCAGTTCCCCAAAGCTCTCAGCTTCCCAGCTTAAAGGCCGACTCACTGCGGAAACTTGCTGCAGGCTGAACGCATCTAAGGGAGGAGTCCCGAAACGTTTTGTGCATGTAAGTCATGAAGAACTCAACATATCTAAAGTTAAACATCACTCAGCCCTGAAGAGGCTGGCTGCTGAGACTGAAGTGGATGCAGTAACTTCCAGCTTCTGCAGGCAGATGCATCATTTTAAAAGTCAAGGACGAACGTCTCTTTAATAACAGAACGACTTGTCTGAAAATGTTTCCTCAGCCTGTGCTGATGGTCTGCGGCAGACAGAGAGAAGATGACAAGGAGTTAAAAGCTCTTTAGTTCTTAAAATTAATCTTCTTATGAAGTAAAGAGAAGAAAAGGCGCCACGGGGACGCAGCGGGAGACGTCGGCTCCACGGAAATCGATGAAAACAGAAGGAGAAGCAGTTCTGTCCTGCTGAGTCTAAACTGATAATGAGGAGATGTTCGAGTCCGAGTCCGAGAATTTCATTGATCAATTATTGGTTAATGTTGCTGGATAGTTACACACTGTGCTTGTGATCTTGTGGTAACTGGCTTGGTTTTTATGATCGTCTCAATCTCTTGTTTCAAGTCGTCTTCATACACGACGCTCTCTTCACTTCCTGTCGACCACAGCTGCTCTCTCTCTCTCGCTCGGGTTAAACATCTGACCGTGGATCAGCTGTTTTTTTTAAAGCTGGTGCTATCGGACGTAAAAATAACAGATTGTATCGTTTTAAAACACCTGGTATCAAAAAGTAACGAAAATGTTGACAACCCTGCAGCTAACTTTACTGACTAGCTACTAGCTTAATTACAATGATATTAAGAAGAGCAGAAAAAGTCATGATAATGATTTTTTCTTCAATGAAAGAAGTGTTGAGTTGAAGTAAAGCAGAAAAGCAGATACACACAGAAACCATGAAGACAAAGTGTGTCAGTTATTTCTACGTGTGGAGTGAACTGCCCCTTTAATAAGATAAAGGTGAGGTTGAGACAGCATGTGAGTCTATTAGGACTTCAAACTCTGCACATGTTGAAATGTAAAAGTGTTCATTCTTCATGTTTCGTGACACGCACACACTTTGTGTTGACGTCTGACTCTCTGCACACATCTGGGATCCGTTTGTTCCTGCTCGTGTTTGTTTACAGTTGTTGAAAAATGGCCGCCGGTCTTTGATGCCTCCTCGTAGTGTGTTGATCAGTCATGTATATACACATTAACCGTGGCCTCAGGAACATTTCACTGTTTGAGTTATTTGATTACAGCAGCATGTATAAATCACAGGCCGGCTCAGAACCACCCACGTCTAATGTACATTTCACTGCAGCGATGACTGATTCACACCATGCATGTGTTCATCAGCTGTGCAAACATTCACTCACTGAAATATGACTTTACAGAAACATGCACAAGAAGAAACCTCAGCGTGATCTTTTGTGTTGTCTTCTTCTGTGTCTTTTGGTTCGGAGTAGATTTGGAGCTCTGTTATTGGCTGACTAATGAGTACAGAAGTGAGCTGCTGCACACTGCTGTCCTTTCTAAACTAAATATGTTATTCTGAACAGCAGTGGATAGGAACACAGACATGGGTATTTCTCTTGCAGATATATATGTGAACAGAAAGCAAACTTTGATGTTCGCACGTCTGCAGAAAAGCTGAAGGGAAAGAGCAGACGTGCATTTGCTCTTTTTGTTGTGGATTTAGTTCAAAATGTTTTAAAGTAAGAAACAAAGAAGGCATTCATCCCAATCCCAGTTGGGTTCCTACTCTAAATAAACATCCTTTATTTATCCTTAATTCTCCTCATTCCACCTCCACCAGTCCTGCTGTGTTCGGCCTGGATGTTGACGACACTCACATAAAGACAAACCCTCCTGTTGGTGCTCTTGTTGTCGGGGAATCAGATTCACTGTGGGAGCTGCAGTCCAGTCAGTGTGGTGAGATTGTGTTTATGTGTGTGATTTTTGTGCGGCTTGGCTGAGTGTTGTGTGTGTTTATGTGTGTTTAGCAGGGGAATAACATTCCTCAGAACTGCCACAGTGATGATAAATGCAGTTCAGACAGTACACATGACCTCCAGCGAGCTGCCTGCCAGCGGTCAGCAATGAGCGGGGTGGAGAGGAAATCTCTGAATATTCACATCTCTGAGTCTTTTCAGGAGAATAACAGAAGAACAAGAACAGAAGAAGAAGGAGAAGAAGGAGGAGAAGAAGAAGAAGAAGGAGGAGAAGAAGGAGGAGAAGGAGGAGAAGAAGGAGAAGAAGGAGGAGAAGAAGAAGAAGAAGAAGAAGAAGGAGAAGAAGGAGGAGAAGAAGGAGAAGGAGAAGGAGAAGAAGAAGAAGAAGAAGGAGGAGGAGAAGAAGGAGAAGAAGGAGGAGAAGAAGAAGAAGGAGAAGAAGGAGGAGAAGAAGAAGAAGAAGGAGGAGAAGAAGGAGGAGAAGGAGGAGAAGAAGGAGAAGAAGGAGGAGAAGAAGGAGAAGAAGAAGGAGAAGAAGGAGGAGAAGAAGGAGAAGGAGAAGGAGAAGAAGAAGAAGAAGAAGAAGAAGAAGAAGGAGGAGAAGAAGGAGAAGAAGGAGGAGGAGAAGAAGAAGAAGAAGAAGGAGGAGGAGAAGAAGGAGAAGAAGAAGAAGAAGAAGGGGGAGGAGAAGAAGAAGGAGGAGAAGAAGAAGAAGAAGAAGGAGAAGAGGAGGGGGGACATCTGGAGCTGAGCAGCAGGAGTGGTATATCAAGTGTAATATATAGCATTCTGTAAAGTGTTTTAGTGCATATTTACTTCATTTAAGAGGTATACTTACTGTGTTCAAGGATATATTTCTGGCATTGAAGCATATATTCATTATGTTAGACTATATTTATGTAAGTTAGGGTGTATATATTGCATTTAAGGGTACATTTTCTGCATTTAAGGATATATTTAAGGTGTTTTAGAGTGTATTTTCTGTGTTTAGAGTATATTAACTGTCTTTCAGGGTGTATTCATCGCGTCTTATATTCACTGTGTATTTGTATAAAAAATAAAATAGAAGCACACACAAAAAAACACGCCCTCCAGAGCAACATAAACAGTAAATGATGGATCCTACAGGTGTGTTGTTATATTTGGCTTTTTCAGAGAATATTGACATTTAGTGCATTTTGCCTTCAAGTGCTGCTGCCAAACACGCTGTTATCTACGTTTATGTATTCAGACCTGTGTGTGTGTGTGTGTGTGTGTGTGTGTGTGTCCTCTTCAGCTCTGTGGGGTTTCCTGTGTCTAGAGGCAGCAGGTGAGGAGATTCTGCTCAGTAACCCGTCGTCATGGAAAAGGCTCCCGTGCTGTGATTGGTGGAGAGCTGCAGCTGGAGATGTGTGGGGGTATCTTCTGTCTGACTGACGAGGCGGTCAGATGTGTTACATCACAGCTCTCTGCTTTGTTCATTCAAGAGAAGCTTTATTAGCATTTATTAGCAGAAACAATAATCAGGAGTTCGGCCAACACAGGTGAAACATCAGGTTTCATTACATCATCGTTTTCATCTTATTATCCAGCCACTATTCAGACTTTGTGAACTGGAGATGAAAAAGGATGCTCAGTATGTTGAGGGTTCAGTACAACAAGAGGATGTAACCTCCGTTTTAAAGAAGTCTGATCCTATAGAAGTCTATGAGAACATGCTCCTCCTCCTCTCCTGATGTATTCCCTCAGTAAACATGTTCCTAAAGAGTTTATGGTCTCAGTCTCTCGTTTCAAGTCTTCTTCAACACAGCATGATGTTCATTTAGTCACTGATGCTCCCATTGAGAGTCACACAGACCAGGAAGAGGGGAGGGTTAAGGGCGGGGCTACCTGTGAGTGACAGGTCACTACTACAGCAACCTGAAAATTGTCTTGTATATTTTATTTAAAGCATTTTTTTTTCATTAGCCAAAATTCAACATCAAGATGAATATAGCAAACATCTTATATTACACCTCGCTAACCAACAAGCTAGTGCTAGCATTAAGGCTTGCTAACCCCTCGCTCCTCTCAGCAGTACTGTCACTTCTTGCTTCAAAAAACAAGATGGCGACAGACAAACACGAGGCAACCTCCACTTCTTATATACGGGAAGTTTACACTTTTAATTCTCGACTGGACGATATCTCTCAACGACTCTTTTCTTTTGTCTCTGTGCTCCCGTCCTCCTCATCCCTCCCTCTCTCCTCCTCCTCCTCCTCCTCCTCCTCCTCCTTTTTGTCCTCCAGGATTGACCAGGGGAGCCTTTATACAATTACTGCCAGTGCAGAGCCATAATTTCATTCTCTCTCTCTCTGTTGGTGGGTAGAAGTGAATAAAAGGGGGTGCTGCACCTGGAGAATACATAATGGATCAGAGAGCGTAGGATAAAAATAGCTGAGGACGAGGAGCAAGGGAGGGAGGACACATGACTCCGTCCTCCTCCAGCACAGAGGCCTGTGGTTTACATTTGAACCTCATGTTGCTCTGGGAGAGCGGCGGATGGTGCTGATGTTTTTTCTCCTTGGCAGACATCACAGTGAACCCAACGCTGGCTTCTTCAAGCTCCTGATTAAAGTCAGATGTTTGGCGCTGTTGGCGGTTCTTCCTCTGTTACTCAATTCAGCCCTGATGAATAAGTGGTTTCAGTGTTTTATAACGAACAGAGGATGTGGACTTAAGTGTTCTTCGAAAGCCGAGATCCTTCAACACACAGAGAGAACTGCACACATTATGTAACAGCTATTTAAAACTGAGACAGAAAAAAGACATGTACATTTATTTCACTTCTCTCACGTGTTTCTCTTGGGGTGAAGCGTCAGTTTAAGACGAGCAAGATATCACTTGATTGTCTAAAAAGCAGAGCTGGTCTGTTTGAGGGCTCAGAGGAATACAGTAGTGTGTTATCAGCATAAAGACAGATGTTACAGAGGAGAAGAGTCTAGCTCGCCACCTCGGGCCCTGTTGTGATGGGAGCGTAGTGGATGGGAGGGAGTGTAGACCTGGATGAGGGCGGGTTCACTCATGGGTATGAGTTCAGTTTGTCCGAGCTGGATGTCGATCTGTGGTTGCATAGACCTTTCCAAGATACTCTAAAGATCTCCCTGAGAGGTCGGACATGAACCAGAGGAGGGCAGATCCTGAGATACCAAGCTCAGAGAGAGAAGAGGAGGGTTTGGAGGTTCACTGTGTCAAAGACAGCTGACAGATCTAGCAGTGATAGAGCTGAGGACTGTCCAGCAGCTTTAGCCAGATGCAGTGATTCTGCTACCGACAGATTGTTCTTTGTTGGCTCTCGTGGCGTTACTGTTAGTATAGAATGTAAACACACGCAGCCTCCGAATATACGAGATGAAATGCGTGACCTATTCCCACCTTTGGCCACAAGAGGGCAGAAAATAATCGAGACATGCTAACAGATACATTGCAACAAAGTTGGAAAAATGTCCACATGGATTTATTTCCTGGGTTGTCCGTGTCCTTTTTTGGTCTCCTCCACCTCCTGAGGGAAACATGCCGGGGCACTCAGCTGTGTAAAGGTTGTGGTGTGGGCTTTTAACAGTCTCCCGCGGTCCCTCCAATCTTGCTCCTTTACCGCTCACATTGTAAGTCCAAATGATTTCCAACTTAAATTAAACTAGGATGGGACCGGATGACTGTGCCAGACTCATGTTTTATTTGCATGTTTAACGTTAATTAGTCTGCCTGGTGTTCTGGCTAAAATTAAAATCCGAGCATCTTTGTTCCTCTTTGGAGGTGAGCGGTCTGAATGGCGTGGCCATCCCGTAAAACGCTCTGTTTCCCCAGTTAAAGTGAAACTGAAGACAGTAGTCCTGCCTAACCTGCAGTCTGTCATCTCTGATGTGTTCTCATTAGCCTGCCTGGGATCAGCACACATTCACATTTAGATGAGTTTTAACCATCGCCAAAGACGGGAGATTGGCGCGTTTCCCAGGGACGAAGTAAAAATCTGAGCGTCCTTTCTGCCAACAACCACGACTACCAGTCGATGCAGAAATCAGATTCTTCTCTTCCCCTTTTTTCTTCATTAAGTCTCTGCAGACCAAACCGAGTCCAAGAATTACACTTGGCACATCGGAGATGGCTGGAAAGGTTTCAGCTGTAAACCGTAAGCTTTCAGTCAATCTGACAGACCTCCCAAATCATCCAAATCTCAGTCCCTCCCTCCCCCGCCTTCCCCCCCCTCTTAATGAACAGTTAACTCCTGGGTTTTGAGTTTTTTTGTGTGAGAACTCAAAGCATTCATCTTTCTGGCTCATAATAAAAACAGGACATGGCTGTGTAACCGGAGAAAAGAGAGTCGCGGTCATTGAAGCTCGTCTGGAAGGCCAAAATCAAAAACAAATGGCTGCTTCACTGTTAGCTATCGCTGCTGGCTCATGTCCCGGACTCCTCGTCCTCCGGAGGCCGACGTCTGTTCCCTCAACAACATGAAGAACCGGCATCAGCATGAAGAACAGAACAAACTAATCAAGACGAATCAGCTGCCTTATCGGTTATAACCCATCTCATCGGCTTCAAGAACGCCAAAAAGGAAGCAGGAAGTTGTTTTAAAATAGAAAGCCTGACGTCTAATTGTCTTTGACCTTTGACCTGTGATATATTTGTCAATAAAAACTAGATATTTTGTCGACGGCCTTCTTCTCACACCTAAAGACTAAATCAAAGTAACCTTTGTGAACGAGTCACGTCAAAGATGGATTAACGAACTTTTCACTGTTTTAATCTAAAGTTTATTTGATGACCAGCATGCATCTGCACAATCAAAGACAGAGGGACAGGCGCTCCACAGCTGAAACAGAACGCCGGAGAAATCCTGGTACTGATCCGAGCTAACAGCTCATCACACTGGGCACTGGTCAGCCTGAAGGAGCTGGAAGCAGCAGGAGAGTTCATCAGACACAGCTCAGGAGGAGGAGGGAGGTTAACCAGCTGTGAGAGAGGACAGGAGATGACATGAACACAGACACAACGTTTGGTTTTCCAACATATCTGGAAGGGAAGTGATTGGGTTGTGTTCTACTAATGTGAAAAAGGACAAAAGATCTTATGGTCAAACTCGCTCTTTAGTCTGAACAAAGCAATGGTTTCCATTTCAGCACCCTCAGCTGTGTTTCCAGTTAAAAGCAACAGTTTAGTACTTTTAGGGAGCTTTCAGATCTGACAGCTTTGGTCCGGACGGTTCGTTTGGACAGGTGAGAACACGCTTTATAACTCTGGAGTGGACCAAACCTCCGGACCACGGTCCGCCAGACGGGTCTCGGCCCGTTTCCAAAAGAACCACGGTCCGGTTAATCAAACTTTATAAGACCTAATACAGGAAGCAAACCAAAACACAGTGCATTGTGGGTTGTTAACACTTGCAGAGACGCCACGCAGCCGGGCAGCAGGATGAGTAGAGGACAGACGTGAGGGAGCGACCAGGTGAGGGCTCTGATAGAAATGAGGCGACCAAAGAATTTCACAGAAGAATTCAAACTGAAAAATGAAGGGAGAGTGGAACTGATCGAGCTGTGGAACGATGTCGGTTACAAGCAGAGATGTGGACTCGAGACTTGGTGACTTGGACTCGAGTCGACTCGAGTCACTGTTTGGATGACTTGCGATTTGACCTGACAAAAAATAAATGACTTGAGACTCAACTGGGACTTGAGGCATGATGACTCGGATGACTTGCGTTTGTTCATAAGTTTGAATGTTAGCTGTTAAATATTAAATGATCAAATTCAATGTTGTCAAGTTCCTGTCTAACTATCAGGTATGTACGCAGCACAAACTGAGTCATGATTGGACGACTCAAAAAGCTCCCCGGTATGTGATTGTCATGACGCTGGCTGGCTGTCAGTCAAACTCCTCGCTATGGCAACACGCAACATCAGCCCCCAAAGAGAAGCCTCGTTACTACTCAACACGGTCTCAGAGCAGACCATCATCATGGCTGCGTCTGTGCCAAGATAACACAGATACAATTCACTGTCACACTTTTTGAACAGGTTATATAAACTGACCAATAACATCATTATTAGACGGGCTGCTAACACCTTGTGTTTTCTCTTTATAAAGACCGGATACTACAGGTGAGAGTGCTGGATCTGGGGTGGGACAAAAGTGACTTGCCTTAACTAAGGACTCGACTTGACTTGAGTTGACTTTAGTTGCCCAAGAAAAAAAGACTCGAGACTTGCTTGAGACTCGAACAAAGATGATTTGATCACAACACAGTGAGTCAGTCGATCTATCATGAATAGATGATTTAAATTTCTTGGCCGTCCATCAAACAGAAATGTTTTTGTCTTGACCAAAGTTGTGAACTGAGCGACCGACCGTGAAACATTTCTATACATTTATTGACTCGACCTGTGCACCTGCAGAAAATCAAATAATTTTCCAATCAGCTCCCAGAATGCTCTGCAGCTCCCAGAATGCTCTGCAGGTGGATTTGGAGGCCAGGCTGCGATCGGCGGTGGAATCTCAGCTGAATTTGGTTCCCTGAGCCGATCAGCTCTGACAATCAGAGGGCTTATTACGGAGTCCCTGTTGGCAGGCCGGGGAGGAAAGCTGCTTTGTGGGGCTGCAGGTACCGTCTGGTGGATCTCAAAGGGTCAGAGGTCACTGTGTCATGCTGCTGGAGAGGCATGTGACACCGCTGACAGACAGATTACAACATAGAGGAGAGGATTTCAGGAATACCACAGCTTTCCCTTCGTCAGCATGAAGTCATTCAGGGACAAACTGGTTTGTGAAGGAGGCAGTTTTTTGGGCCACTTTTCCTCCCCGGATGGCTGATGGGAACGCTCCCAGCTCCACCAGATAAGACACTTGGGCTATAAGGGTTTTTCCGGTTGTCTGGCAGGACCATCACAGCTTAATGTCCTCATTTCGCTGGAAACCCGCGAAGAGGAGGAGCTGAGCATGATGTATGGAGTCACAGCAAGGGCCAGCGGGATGTCCGATCAGGTTGAGCCATGGTTTGTTTCCATCACCCCAGATTACCTGACCTACTTTAGCTGTGGCTTAAGACGGGGAGGAACACAGAGTCTTTGTACTCTCGCTAAGAGTCTCCCCTCGCTGTGACCTTTAGAGACAGGAATCCCTCGACAGCAGGCTCGTAAACAAACATGTAAATGTACTTAAGTTCCTCTGGTTCTATTCATAGTTCTGACATTCATTCAGACATTTAGCTAAGCTGCTCCTGACAGACAGAAGCCATTAGACAGGTCATCTGCCACGAGGGAGGAGTCAGAGAGAGGGCCGGATGTCCGAGTCATTAAAGGCTGATTCTGCTATTTTTAAACCGGGTCATTTTCATGTCTAAATGACAAAGTGAATGTCTCCAGTAGATGTCTTCTGTCAGCAGCAGTGAAACAGGCTGTCATAGCTGCAGCATCAAAGCACCATCAGAGTCCGTCCACTAAGGAGGGACTTCACTGGCCGCTGATAGCTCCATAAATTGTGCATCATTTGCCCCCGCTGTCTGCCCCGTCTCAGTCTGATTCACAAAGCAAACTGCACTGATGGTATTAAGGCACAAACACCTCCATAAAGTGTCTGATCGTGGCGAGAAGCTGTCTGCACCTGACGGAGCTCAGCTCCATCCACAGACGGATGATGAGCAGGGAGAGGAGGGGGCAGCTCTTGAACAGGTTACTGTACAGTCCAGACTCGATGGTGTTTTAGTTTCACCTCCTTGAGCGAGCCATCAGCAGAGGCTCTTCCAGATATAGTAACCCCCGTCCTGCGTAACGGCTCCAGACCGTCTCCACACATGTGGACGAAGTGTGCCCGGGTGCCGGGGGTTGAGCCTCGCACAGCTCTGCACATTGGACAAATCTAGAAATTCAAGCTGAAGAAAGCAGAGCAGTCTTTTCACTTCCTGACCTCTTGACCTCTGCTGGCTCTGAGGAAAACATGAATGTGACTCTAAACCCCGATGAGAAAATGAAAGAAGGTCTCAGCCTCCAGAGGATGATGGTGACAGTGATGATGCTCACAGAGCTGTGGTGTCTGTCCAGCAGCCTGCTGGGAAGCGTTGCATGATGGAGGAAGATTACTGTGGTCTATCTGCTGATCGTGACCCTGTATGAACCCACCAGCTCCTTCGTGCTCAGAAGAGACACGTAGAGATTTCTCCTGGTCATCAAATAGTGAACGATTTGCTTTGCAGAGGCCCAAGCCGAAGTCTTCACATGTTTTGTTCAACAAAAGTCAAAGATTTTAAGTTCACTGTGAAATAAAACATAAATCACACAAACTTTGAGAAGCAGAATCTGAAAAGTAAAAAGAAAAATGAGATGAGTTCAGGTTCACTCAGCTCCGGCTTCAGGTGTGTGGTCGTGTGTGAAGTAGAGGTCAGTGCGATGTGAAAACTTCGTACCGTAAATCCAAAATAATCCCTGTAATCTTTAACAGTGTGTGTGTGTGTGTGTGCCTCTTTCAGTGTATTAGCGGTCTGCTTAATGTTTTGTTTAGCTTCAGTGTGACCAGTAAATCAGAGGCCGTCCAGTGTTTGTAAACAAAAGTCACATGACTCAATATTTGCGTGTTTAGCAAAACACTCCTCATAGAAGCCACCTTTAGCAATACTTTAGCTCGCTAGCTTAGCACTAATATTTTATCAGGTATAACTTTAAAACCTTCAAAACTAAATTCATCACATCACATGTGAGCGGGGCTTACGGATTAAAATCAGAGGCCAGTTTACATCGAACGAGCATCAAAAGTAAATGAAAACATGTCTGATGACCATGTTTAACGTTACTTTAAAAAGCTGAGAAAAGTAACACGTTAGATTACTTTAGCGTTACAAAAAATTAACCCCCCTCTGTGACTCGTTCCACACGTGTGTTATATCGTCAGGACGGCATGTAGCCTGCTGTACGTCTACCTCTGAATGTATCGACTCTACCGTCTCTGCGTCGCCTCGGTTACGGCCCATAATCTGTAACTCTGCAGCCTGATAACAGGACTGACAGACACAGTATAACCTTTACAGCTCTTTATGATGCTCACAGTCTGACAGTGAACTGGGCAGAGGCATGCAGCGTTAGGCACAGCTGTTTCCATGACAACACAGGCTCTCAGTCCCAGCAGTGTTGTGGAGCTGTGTTTAGCTGCAGATGCTTCTTCACGTTTGAAGTCGAGCTCTTCACAGCTGACGAGCACTTCTCCTCCAGACACAGCTTACATTTCACCGTCATGTTGTTCTCGTTCCTTTCACCCAAACATTCAGAATCATGTGAATATTTCCACAAAGTAAACGCTGTCCTCTCTGACAGCTCGCTAGCTGAGTTAGCTAGCTACACATGCGCACTGACACAGCTGTGTTTACCTTCTGCTGGTGCGCAGCGACCTGCCAGGAAGGAGGAGAGAAACAGAAACAGAGCTTCAGGGAGTTTCTGTTTCTGTGGAGACAAAAGAGAAATACGCTGATTTATTTTACAGTAACAGATTACTGTTGATGAAAAAGTAACTAAGTAACAGTGAATTAGAGAACTAACAGGTTACAACAAAGACACTGAAATGAAAACTTAGTTGGAGCGTTTCATGTGACTATAGTGGCTATATTTGGTTTTGGCCATTTTTAGAGAAACTAGCACTGACCAAAAAAAGACTTTCCTCACTTTCTTCTGAAATAACCTCTTCTCCACCCACCCCTAAAGAAAAAATAAACATGAATCCATCCCTGGCGCTTCCCTGCAGGAAGCCTGTGAATCAGTCTGCATGTCTGATTAGACGATTGCGTCTGTTTTGCATTATTAACGTGAAGCCCTCAGCGGGGGAATCGTCTCGTGTTGCATGTGAGCTGGCAGCTGAATCCCTCGGCGGCTGCAGGCGGTGACACAGTGTGAGCGTGGGCGCAGCATGTGTGTATCTGAACATGTACAGCCCACGCCGTGCTTCACATCATCATGTGACAGCGTCGGAGGATCTCCAGGTTTTTGCCTCTGATGAAGAATTACTCATTTGAGGCTCAGAAGAAAAATGTGTTGCAGCTGAAACATTTTGAAGCTTTGACGTTTATAACTGAAATAAAGAGTGTGTTTTTTTTATGGCAGATTTATCACGACTCAGTGATACTAGGCCACAGCTCAGGCTAACGACTCCCCCCTGCTTACACATCTATTAGCATGCTAACCGGCCAGTTTAGAAGTGAAGAAGCCTTTCGGATGAGCGGTGAAAGTCCAGCTGCCTTTTGGATTAAGCTTAGAGTCACCATGACCTGGATGAATGAGAACCTTCACAGACACACAGAAGCATTGACCGCCCTCCCAACATTGATTCCCCAGCTTCTGTAATCGCTGCCATGTGCTGCACAGAGGTCAAAGGTCACAGAGATGTTAGCACGCTACGATTGCAGGTTCTAATTAGCCCGAAAGGTCAGCTCAGCCTTGTGGGAGAGAAAGGTCTGTTTTATCCCAAAGGATTGTGGGTAAGAAGGAGAAACAGAGTCAGACAGTGAAACACTTAATATGCAACTCTACTACTGGCTATATGTTTGTTCTGCACAGGTGTAACCGATCGTGGCAGCAGCAACGGCCATGACTTTAAATTCCTCTTTTTCTGAATGGAGTCTGGTGTGTGTGCAGAGAGCGATGTAACGTCTGTGTGTGGTTAAAACAATCATCTTCCTCTGTAACAAAAAGGTCTATCTCTGTAGGGATCCTTTCTGTCATGTTGTCACACACTTAGAATAACAATCTGAGCCTGTCAGTGGAAACAACAAGAACTTTTAGTGGACGACCTTTGACCCATCAAGGATTATGTTGCAGCCAAAATACACAGAAAGCACTCCCAAATGAGGACCTCCATAACGTCCCCTGTTGGCTCGACTGGCCACTCTCAGTTAATGTGTAATAATGCTGAGGTCCACTGTAGGCACACACACACACACACACACACACACATACACACACACACCATAGAGCCTGTTCTCGGGGTAAATCTAGGTGGGAGGTTACGAGGTTATGAGGTCAAACTCTGCATTCCTCAGCAGCCTTGAGTGGTTTAAACACTCACACACACACACACACACACACACACACACAGTCAAAGTCAGTGATGTGAAAGGAGGCTGAGCTCCATCATTACAAACATGAACTTACTAAAAATAGATCACAGTAACACACAGTGTTTCTTATGTGTCTTTTTTACAGTTTGTACTTTCATTGATACGAACCTTTCTTCTGTTTCTGTTCTCACGTCTTCATTCTTTCATTCTTTTTCTTTTACCCGAAGCCGGAGATATGCTTGCTTGTTTTGGAGCGTCAGCTGTGCACGTCCTCAAAACGCTGCACATACGTGAGATGACACATGAACAGTAGGGGCACTGTCGAGGCAGAGGGGATGTGACGGGGTCAACACAGCAGCAGGGACAACAAGGGCAGAAAGTCGTGGAAACCTGCAAAACGATCATGAAATAAATATAAAGTAAGTTTTACAAGGTGTTCAACAGGAGTGTCTCCTGCAGGTCACCCCAGAGTCCAAAGAAGAAGACATCTTGTTTAAAAAGTGAACAACATGAGGCAACATGTCACACACACACACACACACACACACACACACACACACACACACACACACACATGCATGGCGGTATATTCAAACAACTGCTTGTTTGAAGGAGCTCCATCACTTCCTGTTAACAAATCCACCTCAGACCCCCTGATCCTCCTCTCAGCCCCCAACTGAGACCCCCCACGCCCCCACGTCCTGCGTGTGTGTGTGTGTGCGTGTGTGTGGGAAACTCCAATGAAGCCCATCTAACTCCTTACTAATCCGCCAAAGTCTCCCACAGCAGGGGGGGGGGGGGGGGGGTGCGTGCGTGTGTGTGTGTGTTTGTGTGAAAGCCCACCCATATTCCATGTTTTCCTGTTCTGCTCGGCTGCTCTCTCGCCCCTCCTCTCTCTCACCCAAAAATCATCACCCTCCTGACCGACTGATCACATGACCCGGTTTGTTTTCTGATGAGCCTACGTTTCCCACAGTGCAATGGGGTCCATTTAAGTTTCTTTAATTGAAATTGCTGTAGACGTAGAAAACCAATATATATGCTAAACTGTTAGCATGGAAGCTACCTTCACTGTGCAGGGTTAAAGTAAGATGTTAGCGATGCCTCCAGTGAAAATTAAAGGATGGTCTGCCCCTGAATTTTTCCAGGGTTGCCTTTTCTCACACGTCCCTCACAGCGGGCGATTTTCCCCGTTGGACGAGGAGCGATCTCAAGAGGCAGCACAGGACGTAAAAAGCACAACTAGCAAACGATTTCAGCGTCAGCCCTCGCGGCCAGAAGCTCCTGAATCTCTTCATCTCTCCAGTCTGCAGACGTCTTTGCTGTCGTGTGCTAAGCTGGAGCATACAAGCGGAGCCAAACGCAGGTTTACAGGTAACACTGATGTGAAGTCTCAGTGAGTGAGTCTGCAGGCCTGAGACAGACACACGACTCGCTGCTGTTGGTGTCTCATTGACTCGCTCCGTTGTGTGGGTTCATACGGCTCTGCTCCTCTTTGTCTCTGCAGCTTCAGCCATGCTAACGGTCCTCAGCGGAGGCTTCACACAGAGAGCTGCCATCTGTGGAGAGCAGGACGCTGCCAAAGCAAACACACACACATACACACACATACACACACACACCAAAGCAGGCTGAAGATACCTTAACACACACACATACACAACATGGCGGATGAAACCTGCGGATAAGCAGATACAGAATAAGAAACACACACATTACTCAGATTAAAGGCCTCAGTCTGCTTTAAATCAAACATCGTCGACCCCTTTGTAACTTCCTGAAACAACCCTTAAAATATTTAAATCTCCAACATACAACTGATCGATGAACATCGTGCAAATTGTTAACGTAGAGGGGTAATTTTGTGTGAAACGAATGGATTCAACAATTTAGGATCCAAATCTGGGACAAATATTTTTTTTGTAAACAAAGTCAATGCAAAGACACTGTTAATTGTTTTCGTGTAAGTTAAAGTTAAAATGTTTTAGTTTTTGTTTAAAGAAAACCAGTCCTGAGATTCTCCTCAAGTCCTGCAGCTGCATAAGAAATGTTCACACCAAACTCCATTCAAAAAACAGTCGTTTTAAAGTAGAGTTCTTGTCGTCTCACAGACAGACCTGACAGAGCATGAGCTCAGCCTCTTTACTAACCTGCCTCCTGATGTAGTTCTCTCAGCATCCTCTCAGCCTGTTTATTGTCATTAAATCTCAGTAACATCTGTTTGTTGTGGCTTCATAGCGCTGTAGTGAGACAGATCTCAGCCCACCTGTGACTTGCTAGACACAGTGAAACTGCCACTCAATGGAGACAGATGGACAGGCGCTTCACAGCTGAAACAGAACACCGGTAGTTGGTGTCCATCAGAGAAATCCTGGTGCTGATCCGAGCTAACAGCTCATCACACTGGGCACTGGTCAGCCTGAAGGAGCTGGAAGCAGCAGGAGAGTTCATCAGACACAGCTCAGGAGGAGGAGGGAGGTTAACCGAGACGTGTTCATCTCAGAGTGATGTTACGAACACAGGCAGGTTTTCCAACATATCTGGAAGGGCGAATAATTATGAGATGTGTTTAACCAACGTTGATCCGTTCAGAGCATAAACAGGTTTTCTCTGGCTTTTTCTGTCAGTGTGAAAAAGCATGAGGCCGTCTTAGTCTCCCATGAAGCCACAGGAAAGTTGGGATGAACTATACAGGTGTTTGTGTGTTGTTCATTCATGCAGCTGTAGGAGCTGCTGTCTGTTTAAATCCTTAATGGCATCAAACCTCTGAATATCAAGATATCACAGCTTGACAGGATGCAGAACACACACACACACACAACCTAGTGTGTGTGTGTGTGTGTGTGTGTGTGTGTGTGTGTTCTGTAGCAGATAGTGTGTATTCTCAGTGTGTGTGTGTGTGTGTGTGTGTGTGTGTGTGTGTGTGTGTGTGTGTGTGTGTGTGTGTGTGTGTGTGTGTGTGTATGTGTGTTCTGTAGCAGATAGTGTGTATTCTCAGTGTGTGTGTGTATTTTGTGTATGCTGGGATGGACCAACAGCTACCCCTGCTGAGAGACAGGAGTCACTGCAGGGTGTCTTCAGCCTCCTGTACCCATAATGCCACAGGGCGCGATGCTTGTTTCAGTCTGCCTGTCTGTGTGAGTCAGCGTCAGTCAGACAGGAACATATTTCACACTTTGACTTGAATCTGTGGTGCTCGCTGAGAGGAAACAGCTGATTCAGCCAAGATATGGACACAGACATGTTTTAACTGTACTGTAAAACATACACACAGAGATGCTTAAAATGCTTCAATATTTAAAGGGTCCGTTCACCCAAATTATAAACACATTCCCTCACAGCATTCACTGCTGGATTGGTTGTTTGGATAGTTTCCTCATAAGCCGCCCTGTTGTTCCTGGAAATGTGTGTTTTTAACAACCGGAGAAGGATTTTACATTCAATAGTTTCACACAAATTACTTATGATTTATTTTAGGCTGATTCTTTTTCTCTGCCAAACACTTGAAACAGTTTTCAGATCCCCTAAAATGTGATATAAGTCACTTCCCTACCGAACAGGATACGGTTAATAATCAAGAAGACTTTACAGTGTTTTTTGGTTGCTAGTACATTTCTACAGAGAGTTGGAGTTGTCCTGTATGGGGAAATTAGACTTGTTATTTTTAATCTTTGCGACAGATCTGGCAGCACAATAACTGAGAGAAGTTGAAAACATAATAAAAAATAATACATTAATAGTGGAATGAATTATACAAAAAGAATAAGCATGTTCATGTTTCCATATGGATGGAAAAGAGCACCAGAGACACGTAAAGCCTACTAACTATTTTATTAACCTTCATCAACAACATACAGGCATGTCACCTGTTAACAACAGTTTGCAAAAATACATAAAGTTGTAGGTATACAAAATTAAAACGAAAAAGCAACATGAGTCTAATGTAATTTTAAAGTGAGAAATTGGTTATACAAGTGCATACAGTGCTGAAGAATCATGTGTAAAGTTTATCATGTGTATCTAATAAATATCCCCATGTATGCAACTTAAATTCAGAATTCCTGTTCATTTTTAGACACCTAAACGGTATTATTGAAATTCCAAAAACGGCACTCCCTGTCCATTTAAAATTTAGATTTTACCAAGTTAGATAAGGTCATCTTTATGTGTTGTATACAGCCATGCATTATGTTGGTTTAGCCAGACCATATCGGTAATTTAAATAAGGCTGTTACTTTGATGTTTTAAGTTGTTTACTTTCAGTTCTTCAGATTTTCAGTCTGGCATTTTACAGACGCCTACAAGCTGTCAAACGCCGGGGTCCTTCCGGGTCCTTCAGCCCTGAGCTCCTCCGCCAGTCTCCAGCCGTTAGCCGACCAACGGTTAAAAAAACGACAAATTCACGAATAAACCTCCTCAAACGGACCCGGTCTCGGGAGTTATGATGGGCGGTAAGACCAGCGCGATGGCTGCGGGGGTGTGCGGGGCTCTGTTCCTCGGTTACTGCATCTATTTCGACAGGAAAAGACGGAGTGACCCCAACTTCAAGAACAGGCTGCGGGAGCGTGAGTGTTGACCTCTTCTTCCTCCTCTTCCTCCTCTTCCTCCACCAGGCCTCCGAGTCCGGATTCGGTCCAGTGTGGTTCGGTTCTGTTCGGTTCTGTTCGGCTCGGTTTGTTGTTTTGGCTTGCCGGCTAACGCTGTCATAGTAATAACTTGTGTCAAAGACGTCGTAGGACCACTACAACCCGTTAGGGCTTCTTCGATGCAGCTCGCTCGTCGATAAAGAAGAGTGACACTTTTAAAAGGGATATCGCTATTTCCCAGATGAGTTCAGGACAGGTCATTCCTTCCTAATCCTTAAACGTTATAAACTAGCGGCAGTGCTGAATGAGCTTTCACACTATTAGCTTGTGTCAAACGATTTGTTGTACCTGTACAACGTGTTCTGCCTTATTTGGTGAAGCTTTTACACCGAACTGCATTCAGTTTTCACAGATATTTTGACTTTTCCCACTAAACGACCATTTAACAAATTTTGTAGTGCATGATTATGACCTCAAACGAGTTCAAAAGGTCTTTAGGTTAATTCGGCTTAAAGTAGACCAACCAACAGGAAAATGCTAGTTTTTGTAAGCTCTTACTGTGCTCAGGAATAGTAAAATGCAGCTCTTATCTTTAAATATTAATACTATAGGTTTTGTATTGAATGTGTGATAGATCTCTAATGGAAAATTGGGCTCTACTTATCTAAAGCTCTAGGTATCTAGTGTCTGTGCACGCTCTCATATAGGTTATGTGTACTAAACTGTAGTTTGTACTTGCAAATACCATGAGAATACTAATTTAGCTCATTTAGTTGGAACAACTCCATATTTTGTTGCTTCACTAACATAATTTCCTTCTGCCTTTTGAAGAAAGAGTAGCATATGTTTGCCAAATAAAGAATGAGTTCTATGTACACTTTCTATTGTTACCTTGTCTTACGTCTGCCTGCTGTTGTGAGCGAGTTTTATTAGAAGAATTAAAAAGGTAACTGACAAACTGTTAAACTGGATTGGAGTAGGAATATTTGAAGAGACATTTATTATTGCTAAAGCGCTTCATGTCACATTCGATCTGATAGTCACCTTGTAGATTCCAGCAAGGTCGTGTCACATTTTCAATGGAGTTTGGTGGACTTTGCTGTTCTTGTTTCTTGTATTTGTCCAAGATGTCTCTGCTTATTAAAAACACTCTCTAACATCGCCCTGGTTTCATGCACACTGTTACATGTCACAATAATAGCGTTGTTTATTGGCACCTGAGCAGACTCATTCATAAGGCTGCTTCACAACAGCACGGTCAGCATCACAGTGACCACCTGGGCGTTCAGCCAAATGGAGATTATGGTGTTTCTCTTGAAAGGTGACTTTAGGTTGCTAAGTGAAACAGGTTGGCCTTTTGTTCCTGCGAGCAGAGGACCAGTAAGCTCCTGAGCAAACACACTAGTGTCATGGAGTCCATCATTTTCACCAGAGCTGCCTGTTTGTGAAGGGTTAATGATTTTTTTAAAGTGGTATCCAAGTGTTGAGCTCAGTTTTGGCTGTCAATCATTAAACCTTTCTCAGTCAAAGAGGGAGACTCTCACACAAGAGACTGTTGCAGTTGTGGTCTGGCTGGTGCTTGGCTTTAGTATAATGTAGGATCGAGACAGAGCAGAGATGAGCTCTCAGGGAGTTTGCTACTTGAACCAGAAACAGTGGTTACATAGCTCACTTCAAAGGCACCAGACTCACTAATCATTTAAAATAGCAAAGTCACCTGTTATTTGTACCTTTTGTTTTTTTCATTTTGTCGTAGGTTTAAAAATATCTCTTTAAAACCACAACAAAAAGACTCGTTCTTAGGGCAGCTGGGGGTCTGTCACTCCTCCTTGGTGACTCAGCGGTGGTTTTTGATGTAATGAAACGGTCATCTTTTGTTTTGTGTTTTCGTCGCAGGGAGGAGAAAGCAGAAGGTAGCCAAAGAGAGGGCGGGCCTCGCGAAGGTGAGCACAGCCACGACAGCATGTCAGTTCATTCACAACACATCAGTGTGCTCTGAGATGAGATGAGAACGTAAAACACAATGTGTCTCATTAGTTCATCGATGACCACAGACTAAACTGTAACCTGCGTTTCAAAGCCTTTTACTGTGTTTCCTGTTTGCTCTGTTTGGGTGGTAACGTTGTGACGCCAGAGACAACACAAGTATGTAAAAAGCAAAGAGAAGAGCTGTCATAAATACTTCCTGTGACTGAATGTGTTTGTGCTGCAGCTGCCAGACCTGAAGGATGCTGAGGCGGTGCAGAAGTTCTTCCTGGAGGAGATCCAGCTGGGGGAGGAGCTGCTGGCTCAGGGTAACAAATCAACAAATGATTTTCATTCAGGCTTCGACCACTCTAGTATGAAAATATGGAAAGATCTCCACCAAGACGAGCGTTTAACAGCTTCTTCAGAAATAATCACGGCCCATACTTCAACACCTCATCCTTCAAATACACTGCAGGTGTAAACAGGAAGCAGGTTGTCTACTCTGTGTTTCTTAGTCGCAGGAAATACGACACACAAAGGACGGAAAAGTAAGCAGATATTTCTTTGTTTGGACCGAAGACGACGTGAAACTGTTACTGAAAGTAACACACGAGTATCAGCAAGAAGCCTTTATCATCACCACATACAGAAAACAACGTAATTGCGAGCGCCCCTACCAGGTGCTTAAAAATACATACACACAATCATTCCACACACACACCAATCATAGATCCATAAGACAATAAAACGATGAAACAAGGCAGGTGAAAGTGCATTGGTGTAAGCTGCCAGACTATAATATTGCACAAGCATATTAAATATATTGCACAGATTGTCTAATAAATAAAATGTCAAAGTTTAAAGTTTTAATGTGGGTTTACTGGAGAGCTAAGAGCCGCTGCACTCATGAGCGCCGCCATCTTGCTTTAAGGCTATAAGGCAGCCAGTGCAGCGGACATCAAAGATTAAGAGTCATTGCCATGGCAACGGATTATCCACACAAGAAAACTGAAATGGCAGAAGATATGAAGGCTTAGCTTAAATGTTTTGTCCTCAGGTTTAAAAACCGTTTGAGCAATAAGACCCAATGATGAAGTAAACGTGTGTCTAAACACGCGACATTCACTTTTTGAAGCTAAGGCCGAGTCCGCAGGTTTTTCAAAAGTCTCCATGTAAGCGTTCAAAAGCGCCGGAGTAGTGTGGAAGAAAGAACAAACATTCGTGTTTCAACACTTGTTTCTGTGGAGTCTGTCAGTGTGTCCTCATACTTTGCTCCACAGGAGACTATGAGAAAGGTGTGGACCATCTGACCAACGCCATCGCGGTGTGCGGTCAGCCTCAGCAGCTGCTGCAGGTCCTGCAGCAGACTCTGCCACCGCCCGTCTTCCAGATGCTGCTCACCAAACTTCCCAGCATCAGCCAGGTGAGACAAGCAGTCCTTATTCCTCATCCTTCTGTTGTTTGCATCTCCACCGGCTCACACAAACTGGTCTCTGGTCTCTGGTCTCTGGTCTCTGGTCTCTGGTCTCCCTCGGATCCACAAAAGGACCAAAATGGTCACAAATAAATAGATTTTTTTCCTTGCTGGTTCATATTTATTCAGGCTGCCCCCACAACATTGATCTAAAGTCATTCAAGTAGCCCATCAGTCCAGAATCAGCCAAGTACCCCCACATCCCTACAAGCGGTCATAACATGCCGAGGTAGCCCCAAAACCCCTTAACTGGGCCACAGTGATGTAGTCCCTTCACTTCCCTTCTAGATTAACTAAGCCTGCCCCCACAGCTCCCAAGCTGTTGTAATATCAGCCAGCGTGCACCCACACTCTGTAAAACCTGATTCACAAGTAGCCATGTAACCCCACAACTCCCGAACTGGCCCAGGCCCCAGCAACGCCTAACTGGTGTAGAGTCAGTCAGACAGCCCCCCCACCTCTAAACGGGTCTAGAATCAGCTCGGTAGCACCAACACTTCCTAACTCGTCCTACTTTAGCCGGATAGCTCCACACTTCTCAAAGCAGTCCAAAGTAACTCGGATAGCATCCACAACTCCCGGCTCAAGTTGTGAGCCCGGCTCAAGTTGTGAGCCCAACTCAATTTGTTTGCCCCATCAGGGAACGGACTGGACCAGAATCCCTGTTAACAGGTCATTACTTGCCAAGGTAGCCCAGACATTCCCGAACTGGTCTAGAATTAGTCAGGTAGCCCCAACAGCTAATCAACTCGTCCAGAATCAGCAGGGTAGCACTCACAGGCTGGTTAAACCCCCCACGTCGCCCTAACTGGTCCAACATTTCCAGAATCAGCCGGTCCAGAATCAGACACACGGTGCTGATTTCTCACCATCTTTTCCAGAATCAGCAAGGACGTCCTTAACTCTCCTCCCTTGGACCTAAGTTTGGCAAGGTAGCCCAGATTTCTCACTAGCTAGTCCAAAAACATTCCAACCTCTACCACGCCACAGTGAACCAGGTGGACAAGGTTTCTGTCAGACCAGTGATCAGACATGATCAGAAAGCTTGTCCCATTGTCCCAACAGGACCTAGAATCCGCTAAGTAGTCCACATGTCTCCTCCACTCCTCCCTAACTTTATCACAACCAACCAGATAGTTCAGGCTTCTTCCAAACCGGGCCATAATCAGCAGGTAGTCCCCTCCCCCCACTCTGTAGGCAGTCTAGAATCAGGTTGACATCCAGGTAGCTCCAACCCCTCCCTGACTGTCCAGAATCTCCTCATCCGCCTTCTTCCTGCTCCGTCTGGTCTTTGTGTTGTTTTCCTGTGGAATCGAACCAACGAGCTGTGAATGTGTGTTTTCTGTTGCAGCGTATTGTGAGTGCACAGAGTCTGAGCGAGGACGATATAGAATAAGGCGAGGATCGAGCGGAACCATCCCCCACCTCCCCTTATTCCTCACCCTGCTCCTCCTCGTGTGGACTCCTCCTTCTGTCACGTCCTGCCAACGCCTCGGCCTCCATCACTCCGGCCGACGTCTGTCACTTCCCATCAAGGCGTCCTTAAGGAAATTCATTTTTTATTCCTGGTTTGTCCATGGCAGTAGTGTTTGTTTTTTATACTTTAATTACCCGTTTTTGGGGTATTAGGAGTATCTCGTCATGAAGTCCAGAGAACTACAAGAGCCCGTCCCGTTCCACCATCAGTAGGTTTGTGTTAACTAACTGGACCGGGTGTTGAAAACAGATCAGCTTCTTCCTTCAGGGTGGTGTAGCACACATCCTGACAGCGTCACGTACCAGGTTTACACTGTCTGACATGTTTGTACCAACCATATTCATGGTTCTTATATCAGTGGTAGAAAGTTACAGGAGCAGGAATCAGATGCTTCGGCGTATTTATTGTTTTGTTATCGGTCGTCTTTCTGTTCGGTTCTAGACTTGGAAACACTTTTTAAAAAGTGATATTTTTTTGTTCATCGTAAAGAGGACGTCCCTCTTTAGGAAAAATAAAAATGTGAACAAACTATGAAGTCGTCTTCTGAGTTTATTTGAAATGTGTCAGCCGGGGGGTCCTGTTCCTGAGCCTCCGGCTGTTTGACTTCTGCCTGATGTGTTGGAGTCAGAAGTGACCGAATGTGGACGAGAGGAGCAAGGGGGAGAAAACGCTACGGTATCAGCTAACGCTAGCACTAATGTGGTTAGCAAGGTGCAGCTATGATTCACAGCAATCTTAATTTGGATGTTAATTTTGTCTTCAGAAAAACAGGCAACCTGTCACTCACAGGTAGCCCCGCCCTAACCCCTCCCCTCCTCCTGGTCTGTGTGACTCTCAGTGGGAGCATCAGTGACTAAATGAACATCATGCTGTGTTGAAGAAGACTTGAAACTAGAGACTGAGACCATAAAGTCATTAGGAACATGTTTACTGAGGGAATACATCAGGAGAGGAGGAGGAGCATGTTCTCATAGACTTCTATAGGATCACTCAGTTGCCGTGTCCCCTTCTCGTACGTTCTCAAAGGTCTGAACTCTTTGTAGATTTTGTACCGTGAGATGAAATCAAACATCACAACTGTTTTTGGTCTAAACTGATTTATGATTTACAGTCTGCAGAAACTTCCATCTCTGAACAACAAACTGTGAAACAGTGAAAGAGAAAATATTTATTTGAACACGATAACAGACAATTGAATCCAACACGACAGCAGGACAACAAAGGGCTACAGAACTGTGATGTAAGTGGTTGTTAGCATTTTGACGCCACATCCACTGAAGGTTACTTAGACCAGGACCTGACTCCTCTAAACAGCTGAGTGAGTGCTGGAGCAGGTAGAGCCCGATCACTGTCGAGTCCTCAGATATGAACAGTCTTTTTTGGCTTCACTCTCTTCTTCACTCCTTTCTTGTTAGTCTTTTTCTTTGGATCAGCCATCTCTCCTTTGAAGGACGTGGAGCTTTTGATCGACCTCTGCTGGTTTCCAGAGAATTTCGGAGACTTGAAGCCTCCTCGACTGCCTCCTCTCTCCCTCCCCGAGCCCTTCATAGGACTCTTCATAGGACCCTTGGCGGGGCCCTTTGTTGGGCCCTTGGCGGGGCCCCTGCCAGCCTTCCCTGTTGGTGCTTTGCTGTCATTTTTCTTCAGCTTCTCCTTCTTCACCGACCTCTTCACCCGGATCGTCCTGCCCTCCAGTTTGGTGCCGTCCAGCTCCAACGCCAGCTGCACCAAGTCAGCGCTCTGCGACAGGAAGACACCAACAGGTACAAAATCATTAACACTCAAATATCTTACACCTCATAAAATCATCTTAATACCTCTGCAGAACTCACAAACGCACAAGTACAGTGAGCCTTATGTCACGATACAACGGAATAAAAGATGTCGCCATAAAGGACACTGTTTTGAATCCTTGGCTCTGTTGTTACATATTTTGGCTCTAAATGATTAAAAAGTTCTTGTTGTTTCCACTGACAGGCTCAGATTGTTCTTCTAAGTGTGTGACAACATGACAGAAAGGATCCCTACAGAGATAGACCTTTTTGTTACAGAGGAAGATGATTGTTTTAACCACACACAGACGTTACATCGCTCTCTGCACACACACCAGACTCCATTCAGAAAAACACTGATTTAAGCTCACAGAAAATCGCTGGTCTAATGTTGCCTCAATTTTAAACTTTGGTGTTTTAATGTGATGATGATGGTTTATTCGAACCATCACGATTCTTACGCGACACAAAAAAGTCACAGAAACATTTTGATCACCAGACTGCGTTAAGAAAAACAGCAATTTTACCTTAAAGAACAGGAGGAGTTGTTGGTCTGTTTCAAATGGTTAGCTCTGAACCCCCAAAATATTTGTTCAAAACAAAATTAAAGAACAAACAATCTAACTAATCGAGGCAGTGTTACACCAGCAGCTCCTGTGTCCTGTGAGGTTAAGTCGGTGTTTTTCTGAATGGAGTCTGGTGTGTGTGCAGAGAGCGATGTAACGTCTGTGTGTGGTTAAAACAATCATCTTCCTCTGTAACTAAAAGATCTATCTCTGCAGGTGAAAACAGGAAGCCGGATTTGAGTCGTCGTACCTCAAAGAGGACGTAGCCGAATCCTTTCCCCAGCCCAGAGTTCTGGTCTCGCACCAGCCGCACAGCCTCCACCACACCACACTCCTCAAAGTGCCGCCGAACAGCCAGCTCGTTTATCTCTGTACACACACACACACACACACACACACACACACACACAGAGCAGGTTAATCTCAACACAGACAGACACAAACATGAACCCTCTGTAATCAACAGTCACTCTGCAGAGAGACTCACCGAACGACAGATTCCCCACAAACACGGAGCGCTTGTGATCGTGCTGCAAAAGAAGAAACATGTCAGGATTCATTCAGTTCAACAGATTCACACTCAGGAAGGTCTGAGACTCACTGAGGAGCTGTCGGTCACTCTGTCCACTCGGATGTGAAAGTCTTTCTCGATCTCCATGCCGTTCCTGTCAGACACACGAGGAGAAGCTCGTTGATGATGAAACACTAAAGCGACTGCGTAATAAAACACTGAGCGAGCGTCTGACCTCTCTAACGCCTTGGTGACTCCCTCCTCGTCTTTAAACACCACGTAGGCGTTCATGCTCTGCTTTTTAGGATGAACTTTGCGTCTGTGAAGTAAAAAGAAAATCATTTATACAGAGAGAAGATCCGATTGTTACAAACTCTCTGTGAACTCTACAAGAGAGAGAGAAACTTACTGAATGACTGCGACTTTGCGCGACATGGAGGGGTCCTCTCTGACCTGCAGGGAACAAACAGAACATTGTGTTGTGTAACAGCAGCGAGATGAGGTGGCTCCAAAACTCTGACTGTATCAAAGTGTTTGAGAAAAAACCCTCAAGCCTTTTTTAATTACAACAAGAACTCTCCCACCGCCTCGGGCTTTTCTGACAGAGGTACAGATATCGTTTGTTTTTTACTCCTGTTGTATCGAAGTTTACAATTCTGTGAACCACATCTTTCTTTATGGGGGGGTCGCTGCTCAAAAAAGGTTCCTATAAACATGATTTTACTAGTTTTTGTTTCTCACAAGTTTACGACTTTAATCTCTGAATTTTCACATCTTTTCTCAGAATATTTCTCTTCTCCTCCTGCTCCATTTATTTATTTATTTATTTATTTATTCCTCCACCACAGATGCTTTACAGTCACGACGCAGGGATTCCTGATCCATCTGTGTTTTTATAAAGACTGAACTACATGATCACAAAAACGCTTTGTTGGTTTTTTTACCACGGAGCGAAACCGGATGGACTCGATGGTTCCTTTTTCCCTGAAGAGGCTCTGCAGCGTCTGAAAGACAACAAACAAACAGAACAACAAATGTGAAGCTCCTCCTCTCTCCGAATAAATCATCAACCAATCAGTTTTAAAGCTTTGAAGGAACAAGTGAAGCTGTGGAAATCATATCAGAGCTCTTTGGAAGGAAAAGGTCATCCAAGATCGTCTTCTGTTCCATTCACTCTCATTTAGTTCGGCTCATTATTTGGACCTGATTTACAGCCGCGCACAGGAAACTACAACAACATCCCAGAACTCGTCCGTTAGGAGAAACGGCTGAAAACACACAAATATCCCCAAAATGAACGACTAGAGATTTGCAATGAGACGAACGAGCTGCAGACGCCAGAATCAGAACATTAACAGGGAAGAAGCTGCAAATACATAAACAATTCATCGACTCAGATTTAGAGTTCATTTCTTAAACTCCGTCCTCTCTGTACCTTCTTGGTGCAGCCGACGGGCAGGTTTCCTACAAACACCGTCCTCTTCTTCTTTATCACCTCCTCCTCCTTTCTGGCTCTCACTTTCTGTCTCTTCATCACCCACTGCTCCACATCCTTCTCCCCGCCCGCCTCCGATGCTTTCCTCTTCTTCTGCTTCTGCTTCGCGGACGTCTCCTGCCCTCGCTCGTCCTCGTCTGCCTTCAGTAAACTGCTCTCTCTGTAACAGAAGAAAGGGAAACAGGAAATGAGAACAAGAGTCAAATAAATCCAGGAAGTGAGGTTTTTTTGTGATTGTTTTCTGAACAAATGACTTAAACAATATTTAGCTGAGAAAACGTGAGAAACAGGACGTAGAGAAGAAAAGGACAGAAGAAGAAGAAAGCTGACAGAGAAAGGACAGCTGACTGATTCCTCACCTGTTCTCCAGCTTCTGATCAGCTTCTGATTTGTCCTTTAGCTGCTTTTTCTTCTCCTTCTGGCCCAGCTGACCTTTGACCTCAGGAGTTTCCTTCTGCTGCTCCTGTGCTCCTGTACTCTTCCGAAGAGGCTGCCAGGATTACAACAACAACAAAAAGCTCACTAATGTATCATGTCTGGATAAATCCGCCGCTGCGTATAGTTCCTGCCAACTTTCCTGCTGCTGTGTTACTGACCCCCTGACCCTTTCTTTAACGAAGCTGTGCATCTGTGTGAGACTCACCTTGGGTGCAGGCTGGAACAGAAGCTGTGCAGCCGGTGCAGCGCTGCTGAATAAAGCCGTCAGCGATGATCCAGAGGCTGCAGAGTTCTTCTGGAACAAACTTCCAGACACCTGACCCACCACGTAATCGGCAGGTTGTTGTGCCGGCGTCGCCTCCTCACTGCAGACGGAAACACTGAAGTGAAGACGAAGCAGCGCTCAGAAAACATGACACAACAGGATCCAGTGTTTTCACATAGTTACAGCTGGTAGGAGATTAAGGGGGGAGGAAACAGGATGTCTGCCCCCTTGCCATGAACACCGGTCGCAGGCCAAACAGCCGGCTATTTTATGAAATTAATTCTTGAAGCATGATGAACATGATGATCGATAAACCAGCTTAAAAGTCTGCATCACTAATCGAAAACTAATTACCAACTATTGTAATAATCAAAAAATCGTTTTAGTATCTATTTCAAGCAGAAATGTTAAACATGTTCTGGTTTTGGCTTCTTAAGTTTGCGCTGCTCTTCTTTGAGAAATGACTGTAACTGAAGACGTTGTTTGGACTAAATGAGCGATTTGAAGACGTCACTTTGGGCTCTATGAACTTTTAGGAACAAAGAGATTTTTCAATTTGTCATTAAAATACTGACAATGAAAAGAATCGTCTGTTGCAGCCCCACTGATTATATTGCTCTAGTTACAACACAATGCTTTGGCAACGAGTCTTTATTATTACAGTTTGATCAGTCATTCATAGTCATGGTGTCAATATGAAAAGCTAAATACAGACTGTGAGTGCTAAGGCACAAGTAGCCCAACTGGTCTTTGGAATAATTGACTTGTGTTTTCGATCGGGTAATCAAACTCATTAATCTATTTAAAAATGTAAGATCAGTATGACGGAACAGTTTCTTGTTGCCTGCCAGATTGCTGCTTCATTTCAAACTGTCTGAAACTAATCTGTGTTAAAAGACGCAGGTTGCCTGTATGCACGTTAACTTGGGGAATAAAGTGTAAACAAACCTCTGTTTAAGTTTCTTCTTCATGGCTTCTTTTAGATTATTCCGCCGTAACTCGAAGACTGACTTCCGGTCTGTTCTTATAATGAAAAAAGTTATTTGTCAAGTAAAATGCAGCATTTAAAGAAATTTACTTCAATAACATGATCGCTACAGTATGTTCACACGTTTTTCTTCCAGCAGCACGGCCGTCCCACTGCGAAATATTTCCCTCCAGGTACGCGTTTGTGGGGGCACAACAGTTCCTTTACAGCTCCGTCATTAACGTTGATTTAACACGAAACCAACTTTCAATGTACTAATGAGAAATAAATAGACTTCATGATCTATTACCTAAAAAGACACTTATATTTTCCATAATGCATTTTAGCTTACGTTTTATTTGGGAAATGTTTGTAAGAAATTGGTGCAACTTCCAAATCAGTCACTTCCGGTTAACAGTAGACTTGAATTGTTTTGATTTGGAAGCTAACGCTAGCTCAGTGCCTTAAAGAGTCTAAAATCTACATCTTAAAGCGTCAAAGGTAATTATTGATTTATGATAATGTCAGTTCTTATTTTACGTCTTTTTTAACCTACGTGAGGAAATTTAAGGATAAATGTAATAGCGTTGTGTTTTTAAGATACAAAACATCCCCACTTTTAGTTTAACTGATGTAAAATGAAGTTTGGTTTAGCAGCTGGTGAACGTGATTCTCATGTTAGCTCTGCTCCTCTTTGATTCCGGGTTTGTTTCCCTTAATGACAGCGGGCTTCGATGGGAGTGGACCACACGGAGCCGGGGGTGCCGGAGGACGCGGTGGGCAGACGGGTGTCCTGCGAGGGGGAGCGGGCCACAGTGCAGTATGTGGGTCTGGTGCCACCGACAGCAGGCAAGTCATTCAGACCCGGAAATAAATAATAGGGTCCAGGTTAAAAATTCCAGAACTATCCTTTAACACTTTAATAGAGCAGGCCAAAATAAAGTTAGGGTTCAGATATCTTTTTGGACTTTAGTTTGTTGACAGCACAGTTTTTAGAACTTCGTCTATAATTAACAAAGAAGCTGAATAAAGTTGTTTATGTATCATAATAGTGAATAATCCTGATGTATCCAGCCTGAACCACCACATGCAGTCAGCCTCTGAGTTTGCAGAGTTGCCCCCTCACACTGGCTGCTGCTGAGATCATAAAGACCAACACTAATGTGTTGATGTGTGTGTTCAGGGCTGTGGCTCGGCGTAGAGTGGGACAACCCAGAGAGAGGAAAACACGACGGCAGCCACGAAGGAGTCCAGTATTTTACATGCAGGTGATTCTCAGCAGCTGCTATTTCTGTTACTCTTTTACTCTTTGCTTCAATACCAAGAAATAAACCAAGTTATTAATAATCTCTGTATTTCATTATCACAGTTTTTCATTACCAGAAAGAGAGGATCCTCTAGAGGAATCATGAGAGGATGTAAAGCTGTGGAAATGTGTGGAAAGAAATATGTAGCTCAGATTGTTTTCTCTCACGTTAAGTGACTTTTCATGTTGTGTTTTTGTGTCACAGTGACAGATTTAGTAATCTTCAGGTGTATGCATTCGATACACTTCCATAAAGGTTTTTTATAAGGCATTATAATACATATTTGTGATGTATTAAAAGTTCTTGTATCCTAAGATCAGACGGAGAATGAATTAGTTTTATTTTCTCGTGTCTTCAGGTAAGCATTTCTCGAAGTAATTCATATCCTAACATTACAGATACATTTTTTAATTAATACAATAAGAGTCAAGAGCTCAATCATCAATGAAATGAATCATCCTCTGATGTTATATTTTAAGATGTGATCAGTCTGAAGTCAAGGGTTGTTTCTCCCCACGTCTCAGACACCCTAAAGGAGGCTCCTTTGTGCGTCCAGGGAAGGTGAGCTTCGGGGTGGACTACCTGTCGGCGGTGGAGCAGCAGTACATTTATGACACAGAGAAGAACTACATGGAGTGGGAGGGGCGCAGCAAGAAGCTCAGGTAGGATGATGTCGTCACATCGAACGGCCTGAATGAGAGGAGAGAGAGAGAGACCTTTTTGTTATAGATGATTTTCTAACCACAAACAGACGTTACATCGCTCTCTGCAGACACACCAGACCCCATTCATAAAAACACTAATTTTACCTCACAGAGCACAGGAGCTGCTGCTCTGCTGCTGCCTCGATCAGGAGGTTTGTTTGTGTGACTTTGGGGTTTTAAATGGATCGATGTGATCTAACACAGTATTTGTTTAATACAGAATAACATAGCTAACAAGAAAGTGTTCTGTGAGGTAAAATGGAGTCTGGTGGCTTTGAAGGGAGCGATGTAGTAGCTATTTTTGTTTTTAAAGAATACTGAATTTATCTTGTGGCTTTCTCTGACGTAGTGTTTTTATCTGGTCTTTCCTGGAAATCGGCTTTAACCTTTGTTTGCCTTTATTTAGACTCCGCCTCTTATTTAGGTCTTCCTGCTCTGACATCACTGGTTTGCAGAGACTGAGTGTGAAACTAAAGAAGAGGACACATCATTTAATATGTCAGTGTGTGAGGATGTACCTCCTTTAATCCTCTCTCTCTACAGTTTTGAGATTCTAACATCAGTGTTGCTGTGCGGCTGTGAAGTGAACGGACCCGGACCGGACGGAGAAATCAGGAACACAACACCACGTATCTTTTTATGGACACATCGGGCGGCGTGTCTTGTGACCGGGCGTGTGTTCTGGCTTTATTTCGGCCTCACTGGTTACTCAGTTGGTTACGATGAAAATAAATAAAAGTGTGACATTCAGTATAGATCAACATTGGTCAGCACTACTCAGACTACAAACAGAAGCCGGGACACTTCCTGTACTAAATTCAGCGATTGTGAGTCCTTAACAGTGGTGATCAGTTGTTCGGTGGTTGGACCTGAGTAAGACTCTGGTGTCCTGCTGGGAGGACGTGTCAGCCATCACCCGGCAGCTCAACCAGCTGGAGGGACTACAGCTCAGGTACGCAATGCTCAGATGACCTGTGTGTGTGTGTGTGTGTGTGTGTGTGTGTGTGTGTGTGTGTGTGTGTGTGTGTGTGTGTGTGTGTGTGTGTGTGTGTGTGTGTGTGTGTGTGTGTGTGTGTGTGTGTGTGTGTGTGTGCGCGCGCCTCCCTCCTAACATCTCATGTCATGTTTCAGCACCAACAGGCTGCGGCTGCCCTCTGAGCCCTCGGCTCACTGCGAGGCGTTCTGCAGACTGAAGACCCTTGCCCTCAACAGCTGCGACCTCACCTGGCCTCAGGTACACCTCACACAACACACCTCCACACATCCTGATCCCTCCCCTTCCTGTCAACTGTCAAAATAAAAGTATCTACAAAGTGAAGCTGGTGTTCACATGATTCCTGTTTAAGAATGAATCCGTGATTCTTTGTCTCTCTGCCGTCTCTGGTCAGATCCTGGAGTGCGCCCCCATGTGGCCACAGCTGGAGGTTCTGAGTGCCGAAGAAAACAACATCACAGAGCTGCAGAGGTGACGCTGCCGTCTGTCCTCGTGTGTGACCTTCAGAGTGTGTGACCTTCAGAGTGTGTGTACTTCCGAGTGTGTGACTTTCAGAGTGTGTGTACTTCAGAGTGTGTGTCCTTCAGAGTGTGTGACCTTCAGAGTGTGTGTACTTCCGAGTGTGTGACTTTCAGTGTGTGACTTTCAGTGTGTGACTTTCAGTGTGTGACTTTCAGAGTGTGTATGTGTGTACCTTAGAGTGTGTGTACTTCAGAGTGTGTGACCTTCAGAGTGTGTGTGTGTGTGTGTGTGTGTGCCCTTCAGAGTGTGTGACTTTGTGTAACTGTGATTCTGATGTGTTCACAGGCCGGAGGGAGTCCTGCAGTCGCTGAAGACTCTGAGTCTGTGTGGAAACCCTTTACATCAGGACAGTGTGCTCAGTGTAGCTGCTCTGCCCAGGTACAACACACA
>NW_027211681.1:28460000-28547500 GCF_022749685.1 Semicossyphus pulcher
TGCTTCTGAGTCACACTCCTGCCGCAGACGTGTTCGACCTGCGTCAGAGACGAGGCGCAGACTCCCACTGAGAGGAGGACTGAGCTCATAAAGACTCATCATTTACAGCTTTCACATCATCCCTGAGATAATCTACAGCGCACGAGCAAAGGAGTCAATCAATCAGGAATCAATAAACAACAGATACTCACATCTTATCTGTGAATGTTTTCTATTTACACCCGTTTGAATGTATTCAGAGTTGATGGTTTTCAGGAGCATTCAGACAGAAACAACACGAGTGTGTATCATGAATGAAGCTCAACGTACCCACTGATAGAGCTGCAGGCTGCTCAGGTGTTCAGTGTTCAGGTGTTCTGCCCTCTCTTTGTAAGTTGTGCACATTTTGTTTAATGATTTTACCAGGTAATGAAATCCCATTGCTCTCTTTTACAAGGGAGTCCTGATTTCAACCACTAGGGGGCAGCAGCGTTTCACTTTTTATCTGTCTGTAGACACACTGGGGCTCGTTAAATGACTATTATACTTAATTATTATTTCATTATAAATACTGTTTTACATGAACATTTATATATAAAACATTAGGTTTTGTGTTGGGATCGTGCATTACGTTGTGATTGTTAAAGTTAAAGGGACTAATGAATGCATTAAGTGAAGGCGGTCCCCACATGTATATACGTGCGAGTACATGTGTGTGAGTTAACGTGGTAGGAGCATAATTTAGGACAGGATGGTGATAACATGTATTTCTAATGATGATCAACTTCGCACGGGGCTTGTCAAAATCTTCGGTCCTTGGATACTGTTCGACACCACGTGTTTTAAAACGAAACAAGCTTCAACACTGGAGCCGCCAACGGGTAAAATGTACCCGCAGCTGTTACGATAGTGTCTGTTACAGACAGACAGGGGGCAGAGCAGAGAGACAGACAGGTTTTCATGTCGTCCTGACCTGCAGACTGTCGGCTGAGCTGCAGACCTCTGCCCAGCGATGGACGTGCAGAAACGTCCCAAACAGCAGAATGATGAGAACAGAAACGCAGCTGAAGGGCAGATCCTCTGCAGACAGACACCAGCTCATATTTTAATATGGAAAATCCTGCTCACTCATTAGTGTAGACAGAGAGACAAACGAGCTGGTTTTCTCTGTTCCAGCACCGTGTGAAGATGGGAAATTAAAAACACCAGAATTACATTATTGTTTTGTTCCCGCCTTGTTTTTTACACATTTATATATAAGCTGCATGATGATGATTAAAGACACTGTTCCTTTGTGAATGACTTATGTATATCACTGTTTTGCATCGTAACTTATTTTGTATTTAACTTTATTTTTGCTTTAACTCTTGGTGCTTTCTCTGTCGGAGCAACTGTACGCCCGAGTTTCCCCCCGGGGAATCATGAAGTATGTCTGATTCTGGTATCATGACAACTCTACTCTTTTTTACACAAGCTTGTTCTTCTACTTGAGTAACTTTTTCCACCTCTGTAAGTCATGCTGTGAATCCAAGATGGCTGCCGACCTGCACGATGAAGCTTTCTCCTCATGTAGAATCAGAACACGGCACGCTGAGTCTGTGTATTTAAAAAAAGGTTTTATTGAGGCTGTACAGGCGGTTAATGTTCCCTCTTTGGCTGATGGTCAGCACACATACAGTACTTCATGTTCACAGAGCGTACATGATGAGACGCGTCTGCAGGGCCACACAACACTACGTTTACTTTAGTCATTAGAGCCACTGCATTAGTTACTGACAGCTTTTATCTCAGTTGTGCATTCAGCACACGTTAACACTTGTGTGTTGTTGTTGTGCGGCCCTGCTCGACTGATCAGTTTCCTCCCTGATGAGGTTTCATTCACTAAAACACCTGAGCTGAGTCTGCCAACGTTACACCAGCCGACCTGTTCTTCTCTTCACCTGTAGCCCAACGAGCCCGAGGATGCACCGTTCATGTAAACGCTGTTCTTACGTTTTAGTAAAAATATCAGTTTTGTGTTGTGCTCTTTGGCGACACCTGTGGTGATCAGCGGTACTGCAGGTAACTTCAGTCCAGTTTTTACAACCGACAGATTTAAAATGAGACAAGTTTATTTTAATTTGATTCAAAGGGATTTTTATGAAAAGTTGATGAAACAACTTTTTCATTCAAGTGAATTAACTTCAATGTTTGCAGTTACAGACTTTAATATCTAAAGATTCAAAACTTTTTTTAATTTAAAAAAAAACGTGTTGTTTCCATTCTAATATTTAGGAGCATATCCTGTAAAAAAGATGGCCGACATGACAGCTCCCTAACAGTGAAGCCAAACCCTCTCTACCGCCCCCTGCTGACTGGCTGCAGTATAGCTCATAAAGCCCGCCTCCTCCATGTTAACAGATGGGACATGAGTCAAACTATAAAATCTAAATACACATCAAATACATTTTTCTCCAACATGGTTTCTGTCATTATAGTTAGTTCTTATCATGCTGATTTATGTCACAGTGTTCATTTTTCTCACAAGTTTATTTTTAATTAGTTATTTGATGCTGTAAAAAGGGGGCGTGGCCTCTTGATTGACAGCTCTGTGGACAAATGGGGCTCCTGCAGCGTTCTGTTCCCGAGTAGCAGAGTAGAGGAGGAACGGCGAGAGGAGACGTAACTAACACTAACACTACAGTCACTGTTGTGGATGAAGTCATCAGGAGCTTCAGACCAACACACCTGAACCTGCACACACCTTCACAGTAATCATCGTCACCAGGTAGATCTTTGGCTAACATCAGCACCAGTAAAAATGAGAGAACACCGTCTGCATAGAAGGTCATTATTTACAAGTTCATATAAAAACACACTGCGAGCCGAAGCACGAACAGAATCAACCTCGTCCCTCATCAAACTCAGATTCGGCCTCTGGTTCAGTGCTGTGCTGTTAGTGGTCCAACTGCCAAAATACGACGAATTATAATGAGTGTTTAGGGAAAAGAGAAATCATATTTTATCACATAGAAGTGTTAGAACAACGATGCTTTCAGATTAAAGAAACTTCATTATAAAACATCCCTTTAAATTTAGCAGGGTTACAGATTATTATACGCCCGTATTTAAAGACAGACACGACCGCTGTATTTCATTAAGAATTCAGTTGTTCATTCTCTCATGTTGAAACTTGTTTAAATTCTGCTGTAGTGACAGTTTCAGGTCCAGTCTGACCCGCACAGACACAAGCGTTGGTCCGTACCTTACACGCAGGATGTTTGATGTCCATCACGTAGCAGGTCGATCGATCCCTTATTGATATGATTGTATTTTAGCAATATTTGGTGTTGAAGCGAGTCTGAAGATTGTCTGTCACTGGTTCAGATTTGATTCAGTGTTTAAATCACACTATTTTTACAACTGGGCTCTTAATGACTCACAGGTACAAAAAGGTTTAATATCACTCAGGCTGTAATGGCTGCAACATAACAGACTGTTATTTTAACACTACAGAGAGGATCTACTCACTTTGATCAGGCAGCCATTACAGCCTGTTTTATCGCTGCAGGCTGACCACATCTGCTGGAGTAACTCCAAACATTTTGTCCCTATTAGTCATTTAGACCCCGAGGATCCAGGTCAGATTACAGGCGTTACCGTCCCAGGTATTTCAAAGGTCCCACAGGTGTTTGATGTTTACCCAAAATGACTTGATATGTATCAGATTGTTTTTCGCAGTTATCATTGAGACCAAACTAATCAGGACGTCTACAGTACGAACACATCGCTCAGACCGTGACCTGCTGTCGCTAACGTGTCCCTGGATGAGACCGAGCGCCACTAAACTACCTCTGAGGCGAACAGTAACAGGACGGGTGTTTATGATCTCCCTGCTGGAGCTGAAGTGTGACGTCACAAACACAGTCGGGTCTGAACAGCGTTCAAACAACAACAACTCATAAAATGATCGTAGAAAAGTTCAGTTCAAGTAAGAAAAGTAGAAAACACATGAATTCAGTTAAGTGTGTTTTGTTTCTCTCTCGCAGCAGCAGCAGCAGCAGCGCGACCGTCGCTCTGCAGACCTCACAGGTTCCTCTCCTCACAGCTGCCAGCGGCGGCGTCCGGGCAGCGGCAGGTGAAGCCGCCGAGCCGCGGCAGACACAGGTGAGAACAGCCGCCGTTGTTGGTGCAGTAGTTATAGGCTGACAGGAGAGAAGAACACAGGGAGAGGAAGTCATTAACACGGACAGACCTCTCTGAACCTGAGGACGAGGTTATCAATGATTGTGTTCATGTTCTTTCAGTTACAGTGATGTGACCTGAGCGCATGCTAGCATGCTTTAAAGAAACATCTGGCTAACTGCAGCGCTGAGCTCAAAATAAACCTTTATTACATTTAACGTCAAAAATCAGGTTGAAAGGAGGCTGAGATAAATCAACCACGATGCAGTTTGGATCGACCATTTCTGATGCAACGTCTGACGTCAGGAGAAACTGAAGCACAGCTGCATATTAAATCAAGCGCTCCCTAAACTAACAGCCCCTCCCCCAGGGGGCGATGGAGAGGTTTGGGCTTCACTTGTGGGGGAGCTGGCAGGTCATGTGATGAGCGCCGACCTTACAGAGAGGAAGAGTACAGAGACAGTTAAGAAGAAACAATAATCAGCAGAGAGGTCATGACCCCTGCGTCTGTGCCGCAAAGCAGCACGACTAACTTGTTGAAGCAGCTGAAAGAACAAAGTGCAGCATGATGAGTGTGTGAAGGCCGAGAGGGAGAACGAGCTGCTCCCCGTCCTCCAGCGTCACGTCAGACATCCAGAACAGAGACACTGCACAGAGACACCCTATCCACCCAGCTCCCACAGACACACTGACATTACCCATGATGCACCACACTCAGGTAAAGAACCTGATTTTTAGTCAGCTCTGCTTTTAGTCACATAGTGTGACACTAAGTTCAGCCCGTACTGAGGTTTAATGGACTCCTGTACGATCGTTCAGCTTCCACTGTGGAGCTTCACCTCTGTGGAGTCCAGATGAAGTCGCCCGAGCTCACTGAGCAGAGGTTTCAGTAGGAGCCGGTTTGGTGGCCGTTTGTAGACGTTATCAGACTCTGAGAACGAGCTGAGAGCTTTCAGGTGCACACAGTGAAAACGCCCCTCGGCTCCGTCGTCTGCATGTAATTTGTTTGGTATCAGATCCTGCTCGCACAAAGTCGGATAAAAACAAACTTAAAGAATAATCCGTGAACTTGCTGCCAAGTCAAACAGAACCGTTGAGTTCAGGCTGCAGCTCCAGGAAGAGAAGGAAGCGTCCGTCATCAGAGAGCAGCAGGTGGACTCGGACGTCTGCCGGAGAGTTCGGGGCTCGGAGCCAGATGTGAGCCTCGTTATCCACAGCTGGCTCCCCTGAGGTCACTGCGCCCGCCGTTCCCACGCTTATATCCATCACATGCTATACGTGCCTGGAATCAATTACTGCGCTCGCTGAGTGCGTTAACGTCTGTGCTGACTCCACAGAGCTGCTGCTGGGTCTCTTATAGGAGGGACTGACTGAAGTTCACGTCTTTCAACCTGCAACCGTCCCGCTTACTTACAGTTAGCTGCAGCGTGACTTTGAAGATAAATCTCTGCTCATTGTAAGATTTTTTTACCCATTTCCTGACACTAAGGACTCTTTTTAACGTCTTTATTATTTTAGACGATTAAAATACAACAACAAAGCCTTAAATTCACATATAAGGCGTTCTTCATTGATAAGAGAAACAAGCTGAGCTGACGTTAGCAGCGGCCCCTCCTGAGGCCCTGAGTCTGCTGAGGAGCGTCGGACACACTCTGATTTTAATGTGAAACTTCTTCATTCAGTGGTCGACAGTTTAATCACAAACAAACCTCAGTAAAGCAGCTTTACATTATAAAGCCGCGCCTCTCCCACACTCTAACTTCAGCTCACGGGCTGCTTGAAATCCTTCTCCATCTTACAGGCGAAACACAAGACTGACGTGGGCCGATACCGGAGTTTCACGCAGTCCAAACTTTGGATGAATCAGACGGTTCTGATGCAAATACAAAGCGCGAGGCTCGAGCAGGCCGAGTTTTTAGTTTGAAGTTATTTTGATTTGTATTTAGATCTGGAACAGATTGTTAGCTGAACCTGCTGCAGACGTTTGTTGATAGAGATCAATAAGAAGCTAATGTTGTCAGATGACGCTGATGGGAGCCGGGATGTCGGTCCGCCTGCTCCTGCTCCACACACGGACTGATTTTGTACTAAGATCTACATTTTCATGTAGAATCTGCAGATAGAGGTTGTTCCTCTGTGTTGCTCCGACTCAAACGTACCCTGTGGACACTGTGTGGGTGTCGTGGTGATGCCGTACAGCCGGGAGCGTTTCTGAGGGAGGAACTCTTCCGTCTCTCTCTCCGCCTGACGGTCCACAGCGACCACCGCCTCCCTGAAACAGAACACATGAAGGAGGTTTACCACCGACCGCACAGGGACGTTCGATCGTCAGGTGACCACTGTTAAACTTTCATGTGACAGCTTCACTCAAACATGGAGCTCAGAATAGCAGCAGTGCTTTTGTTTCCTGTCAGACTCTCAGCAGGGTCACGTGACTGACGGCTGTGAAGGTTTTTACCTGAACCTGAGAATCAGAGGAGCTGCTGTCTCGATCAGTTCGTGTGTTTGTGTTCTTGTTGACTCGTGTGTTTTTAAAGTTTAGTTCAGATCCGACACAATATTTGTGTCACACAAATAAACACAAACAAACGACCGTATCGAGCAGCAGTAGTCCAGCAGCTCCTCTGTTCTGTGGGGTTAAATTAGAGTTATTGTCAGTGGAGTCTGGTGTGTTTGCAGAGAGCGACGTTTCACTGCTGCAGGATGAACTCGTCTACCGACAGACTCTTTTTAACCCTGTTAGTCGTTCAGACCCAAAATATGTACATAAGGCCGCTTTTACACATGCCAAGTGGCCAACAGTGTGTGTGTGTGTGTGTGTGTGTGTGTGTTACCTCCTCCAGTCGGTGTAGTAAAGGTTCCTTCCAAAGGACACGAGAGCGAAGGGGTACTGGATCCCTTCAACGATCTGCCTCCTCAGCCTGCGGTGAGGATCCATACACTCCACCTTACGAGTACCTGCAACCAACCAATCAATCAATCAATCAATCAACCAATCAATCAACCAATGAACCAACCAATCAATCAACCAATCAACCAACCAACCAACCAATCAATCAACAAATCAATCCATCAACCAACCAATCCTTGGTCTCACCTGCATCTGCCCAGCACAGCTGCTGATTCTCAGGGTCAAAGGTCAGACCGTTGGGAAGCCCCAGGTCGTCTTTCACCAGGACCGTCCTCTCTGTTCCGTCCATGTTGGACATCTCAATCTTCGGCCCGTCTCTGTTCCAGTCTGCCCAGAAGATCCGGCTGCAGCAGCAGGACACAACCAGTTAGTCCGAAGCGTTGCGGCTGTTCTTTGGCTAAACGATCATTTTACTCCCACACTCACCCGTAGGCCGGGTTGGTGACGATGGGTCGAGGGTTGATCAGATCCGTGTCGAAAAGGACTCGTCGCTGGCTGCCGTCCAGTTTGGAAACCTCCACGGTGTCGCGCATGGAGTCGGTCCAGAAGAGGAGACGAGCCACGTGGTCGATGGCGATGCCTTCAGGACTGTGCAGCTCTGAGGACGGAGAAGACACAGTTGGTTTATTGGTTTACTCCGACGAGAGGAGGGACTAGATGAACATCAGGCAGTGTGGAAGAAGACCTGAAACTAGAGACTGAGACCATAAACTCATCAGCAACATGTTTACTGAGGGAATACATCAGGAGAGGAGGAGGAGCATGTTCTCATAGACTTCTATAGAAACAGTCGCCCCCTGCTGGACATTAGGAAGAATGCAGGTTTAAGACACAGAGAGAAGGTTCAATTCTTTCTGTCCTCCTGCTGACATCCTGTCTGTGATGACCTCTGCTGTACCTGTAGTGATGACGGGGAAGATGTCTCCTCCGCTCAGACTGGCCCTGCTGATAGCCGGCCCGGTGATGTCGGTCCAGTAGACCATCTTGTCCACACAGTCGTAAGCCACCGCGATCACCACCCGGTCCTGAGAGGAAGCACAGGAGACAGACGCTTTCATTCATTCGGCGAAGCTTTCAAAGAGTCTTTTGTACGGACTCGTCGGGCTGGAAGACGCCGACACTGACGGAGATCTTTTGTGAACGATGCTGAATGACGGACGACTTGTGGACTTCATAGCAGAGAAGAAAAGAGTCTTCTGATGCTGAAACCACTTCAACAACAATCAGATGTTTGTTTCAGAGCACCATGGGACGCTCAGAAGAGATTCAACTACATTCAGGACCAACACGACACTGTGGGACGCTGTGTGTCTTCTCACATGTCGACACATATGAGGACCAAAGGTCGTCAAAGTCTGTCACATCTTCAAGGAGCTCATTTGGGTTTGAGTTTTTGGTTTTTCTCCTGAAGGCCGGGCCTTCCTAAATATCTTGGACTGAAATCACAGCAGCAGTGAAACAGGCTGTAATGGCTGCAAAAATTTAATATTTAAGTCAAAGTAATCAATCGCTGTCTTACGGGGATGTGCAGCAGAGGTTTGGCCTCCTCTTTTTTAAAGTTGTATCCGTCCAGAGGAACGTGCTCGATCTTCCCGCTCTGAGCGAACAGCAGGTGTGTTCCCGGAGTGACGGGGTGAACATCAGGCCGCGGTGTCGGACCCACCGGGGGAGAGGTCACTGCCTGGTTGATACCTGCACAGGAGAGTTTATGTTTATCTCTCTCATGTTTAATCAGGAAGATGTCCCTGAAATGATAAATGTTTTAGATGTAGTAAACCAGTCTAAAGGAGATGACTCACACAGAGGGGTGCTGCCGGGCCCGGTGCGGGTGTTTGGGATCTCCTGCCCGTTGGCGTCCACACACCAGCACTGTCCGATGCTGGTGTGGCACTGCGTGGGCTCGTAGGCTCCGTGCGAGTCGCACTGAGGGACGTACTGACCGACGGCCGGCCGAGGGCGGAAGAAGGAGAAGATCCCGGAGCTGGAGGTGGCGGACTGGGCGCTCTCTCTGTGACGCTCACACTGGGTCTTCTCTCGCTCTGGGACACAAAATAACAGTCAGAGTGAGACGTCACAAACTACGCGTTCTCTTTAGCAACATAAAACCTTTTTTTTTCTGAAGTCAGAGTCAGATAATATTTATCTGAATGTGAGCTGAGAAGAAAATATTCATCTCTTGTTTGTTATTTAAGGATGACGGTTGATTCAGGGAATGGTTAGCCTAGCTTAGCATAAAGACTGGAAGCAGGTGGAAACTGCTAGCCGTGATCCGCCCAAAGTTAGACAGCTAGCTAAAACATAAACATGACAACAAACAAGACTGATGACAGTGACTTCACTGAGCAAAGTAATTGCAAACATTAGCGTACAGTTAGCATACAGTTAGCATACCCACATTAGCATTCATCTCAAAGTACCGGGGCACAATCAGTCAGGAACAAGTGTGCACCGTTCTGCTCCCATTTCCCAGCTGAAGAGACTTTGAGGTGCGTTTTAGTTCGGGCGTGTCAGAGGTTTTATCCAATCAGCAGGGAGCATCCTGAACGCACCCCAGCTGACACGGACAGGAATTCCATGTCCAAATTGTTAGTCCCGCCTACAAAGATCTGATTGGTTGATTGTTTTTCCAACCAGGAAACAGACGTGAATGACTTTGTGTCACTTTAAAAACGGAGCTAAATCTTCATCAGTTTGATTTCTTCTCGATGTTATTGATTGTTTCTAAGAATATTTTATACCTTCTAAAGAAAAACATTGGTTTTGTCCAGAAATCTTATCAAACTTTATTTAAAAAGAAAAACCTGCATCGTACTTCTCACATGTCGACCGTAATCTCACTGCGTTTATGCTCGTATGCAGACTTGTTGCAGGACGTGGCAGCTGCAGATAAACGTGTGCGAGCTGTGGAGACTACCACAGATTAAAGACGAGCAGGAGGCCCTTCATCTCCGCGGTCACATCCAGGGGCCACAGTCACATCTGGAAGAGCCTCCTCACACTCTTATCCTCAAGAGTATCTGCGAGACGAACCGCAAAGCAGCCATAACATGTCAGACAGCAGTGTGTCCTCACAGCGCCACGTCTGCTCCCAACAATCAGCAGGAGATAAACCGCTAAAAGCAAAGAGACCCCTGAGAGACAAACAGAGGGGGGGGGATCAAAGAGAGAGCGTCCGGACAAAAGGAAACAGAGCTGCTTACAGTACGAGACGCCGTGACAAGTTTTGACAGGGGACAAAAAGATTACGGCTTTCAGAGGCCAACCGGTCATAAAAAGGACAAAAATATGACAAGACTTTGGTGCAGAGCAGCGAGCTGTAATTACTGCTCAGCTCCCGACACCTGGAAGCTCTGAAGGAGTCTGCAGGTTTGGGACGACGCCAAACCTCCAGCACACAACAACAACAACACACCAGGAGGAGACTGTCAGCCTGCTGTCAGCCAATCAGGAGCCAGCATGAAGTATAAGACTGGAGACATGTAACAAAACACGACAACGTCTCAGATCATGAAAAACATGAAACTATAAAATCAGAATACACATCAAATACATTTTTCTCAAACATGTTTCTGTCATTATAGTTAGTTCTTATCATGCTGATTTATGTCCAAGTGTTCATTTTCTGACAAGTTTACTTTTAATTAGTTATTCGATGCTATAAAAAGGGGGCGTGGCCTCATGATTGACAGCTCTATGGACAAATGGGGCTCCTGCGGCGTTCTGTTCCCGAGCAGCAGAGTAGAGGAGGAACGGCGAGAGGAGACGTAACTAACACTAACACTACAGTCAGTGAACTTTCCATAACACGCCAAGGACACAAGGTAAAGGTGTGTGTCGGGTAGAGGAAGGGGCGGGACGTTGATACTGCGGCTCCACCAGCCGATCTCTACTGCACACACTCTGGACTCAGATGAGCAAGATGGCAGCGCCCGCTCTGGGGGGGTTTAGGCTTCACTTTTGTACAATGAGAGGAGGAGACGTCGGCCATCTTTATATGCAAAACCAAAGTCCCTCATTTACCTGCAGTATTGAAGGCCGCTGCTTCACGACTGTAACATGTCTGTAAACTGTCTGGAACATGTCTGTAACATGTCTGGAACATGTCTGTAAACTGTCTGTAAACTGTCTGTAACATGTCTGGAACATGTCTGTAAACTGTCTGGAACATGTCTGTAACATGTCTGGAACATGTCTGTAACATGTCTGTAAACTGTCTGGAACATGTCTGTAACATGTCTGGAACATGTCTGTAACATGTCTGTAACATGTCTGTAACAAGTCTGGAACATGTCTGTAACATGTCTGTAACATGTCTGGAACATGTCTGTAAACTGTCTGTAACAAGTCTGGAACATGTCTGGAACATGTCTGGAACATGTCTGTAAACTGTCTGTAACATGTCTGGAACATGTCTGTAAACTGTCTGTAACATGTCTGGAACATGTCTGGAACATGTCTGGAACATGTCTGGAACATGTCTGTAAACTGTCTGTAACAAGTCTGGAACATGTCTGTAACATGTCTGGAACATGTCTGGAACATGTCTGTAAACTGTCTGTAACATGTCTGTAACATGTCTGGAACATGTCTGTAACAAGTCTGGAACATGTCTGGAACAAGTCTGGAACATGTCTGGAACATGTCTGTAAACTGTCTGGAACATGTCTGTAACATGTCTGGAACATGTCTGGAACATGTCTGTAACAAGTCTGGAACATGTCTGGAACATGTCTGTAACATGTCTGGAACATGTCCGTAAACTGTCTGTAACAAGTCTGTAACATGTCTGTAACCTGTCTGTAACATGTCTGGAACATGTCTGGAACATGTCTGGAACAAGTCTGTAACAAGTCTGGAACATGTCTGGAACATGTCTGGAACATGTCTGGAACATGTCTGTAAACTGTCTGTAACATGTCTGTAAACTGTCTGGAACATGTCTGGAACATGTCTGTAAACTGTCTGTAACATGTCTGTAACATGTCTGGAACAAGTCTGGAACATGTCTGGAACATGTCTGGAACATGTCTGGAACATGTCTGTAACATGTCTGCAAACTGTCTGGAACATGTCTGGAACATGTCTGTAAACTGTCTGGAACATGTCTGTAACATGTCTGTAAACTGTCTGGAACATGTCTGTAACATGTCTGGAACATGTCTGTAACATGTCTGGAACATGTCTGTAACATGTCTGGAACATGTCTGGAACATGTCTGTAAACTGTCTGTAAACTGTCTGGAACATGTCTGTAACATGTCTGGAACATGTCTGTAACATGTCTGGAACATGTCTGTAACATGTCTGGAACATGTCTGGAACATGTCTGTAAACTGTCTGTAAACTGTCTGGAACATGTCTGTAACATGTCTGTAAACTGTCTGGAACATGTCTGTAACATGTCTGTAACAAGTCTGGAACATGTCTGTAACATGTCTGGAACATGTCTGGAACATGTCTGCAAACTGTCTGGAACATGTCTGGAACATGTCTGTAAACTGTCTGGAACATGTCTGTAACATGTCTGTAAACTGTCTGGAACATGTCTGTAACATGTCTGTAACAAGTCTGGAACATGTCTGTAACATGTCTGTAACAAGTCTGTAACATGTCTGGAACATGTCTGGAACATGTCTGGAACATGTCTGTAACATGTCTGCAAACTGTCTGGAACATGTCTGGAACATGTCTGTAAACTGTCTGGAACATGTCTGTAACATGTCTGTAAACTGTCTGGAACATGTCTGTAACATGTCTGTAACAAGTCTGGAACATGTCTGGAACATGTCTGGAAACTGTCTGGAACATGTCTGGAACATGTCTGTAAACTGTCTGTAACACGTCTGGAACATGTCTGGAACATGCACACGTGGCTGTGTGCTTTCTATGTGTTTCACATGTTCGTGTCATGTAATCATCTTTTAATTGCTCTTTTCATTTGTTCTTAATTTCTGCTGTAAAGTTAAAGTTAGTTTTAGCACTTTGGTAAAAAAAACCTGTTTGTTTTAAAGCGCTCTGTAAATAAATCTGACCTTTGACCTTTCTGTTCAGAACTTTTAAAGGTTTATTCAAAGCAAATACAGAGGCAGCATTTGGATGGAATACTGATTTGATGGCACGACGATCCTGGAGTTTTTGGACTTTTGTTTTCATAACACAGTTCAGCCTAACTCCGCTAACTTCGCTGTGATTGGCTGGTAATCATTTCCTGGAAGTTTCCCCTCAGACCTTTACACCAGGAAGTGTTTTAAACTGGACAACAAGTCTTCATGTCCCCTGACTTTCCTTCATCACCTTGTTAACCAGGTATTTGTTATGTTCAGAGGCCAGCAATGATTTTAGATTTAACTATTGATTTTTCACTGTTTCACAGGAAGGAAGGAAACGAACAGCGGCCTCCTGGTTTTGACATTTTTGCTTTCTCAGCCAATCACAGCAGAGTCAGGCGGGTACAGACTGAACTGTGTTAGGAAAAACATATTCTTGCATAATGAGGCTTAAACATAAATATTTCATTGTTTACAGCTCTATGAGCACCAACTGAAGACAGGCAGACATGGAGTCTCTAATCACAGCTGTGATTGGACAAACAGCGCTGCCACTTTAACCCTGCAGAGACCTGACGCTGCCTCTAACGTGAGCCTCGTCTGTGCGTCATCATGTGTCTGTTCCAACATGAAGTCTGTTTACACTCTGACCTCTGCACCATCATCCCTCAGTGCTCTGCTGCCTCCTTGCCTCTGTACACTCAGCTGAGTTATGTTACACAGACTCTGCAGAGTTTACGCAGCCTCCATTAGTCTCTGAAATGTCTGACACTAAAACTCAAACACCAGCACGTTTGCTCATCGAGGCTCTTTGTCAGTCAGAGGCTCCTCGAGGACGCGGCTGCTGCTTTAAACGCTGTTTTGGTTCATGTTCCTGCTACACAAACTGCTGATTTGCTTCTTTATCAGACAGGAAATTCATTGGTCGGGTCTCTTTGTGTGAGTAACCTACCTGAGGACGTAGGGCTGCACTGGAATCCGTCGCCGTGGAAACCAGGATGGCACTGGCAGGTGAAAGAGCCCTCCGTGTTGGTGCAGGAGGCGTCGTGGTGGCATCGATCATGCTCACACTCGTCTACGTCTGAACACAAGGAACAAAGATGAGGACAGACACGATGATTCAGGTTATGCAGTAACACATCTTTGTAGGCCGTGACATGTATCTTACACCTGGGCCCTCTTTCTGCATATTTTGAGGTCCCAGGTAAAAAGTGTGTGAATGTCTCCAGTAGGCGTGTTCATCCTGCAGCAGTGACACAGGCTGTATTAATGTCCTGATCCCCTCCCTGCTCTCCAGAGGACGAACCCTTTTATATTTCATGACCCTATGACCTCCCCTGCAGCGCCACCCTCAGGACAAACAAGCTGAACCCTCGGCGCAGCGACTTTGTAAAGTCTCTGTAGTAAGTGAGAGAACAGTTTGTCCCGCTGCCTCTCGGCGGAGCTCAGGGTGTGGGAGACGTTCATAGAGAGACGAGCTGCACAGCTGTGAGGCTCTGCATTTCCTGTCCAGGTGGAAACATTTCCTGTCTCTGAGGCCCACTGTGCTGACTTACAGTGTAACTCTATATGAAGGGGGAGTCTGGAAGACAATGTTCTATAATGCTGTGAACATGAGGTTTAAATGTGTCCAGCTGTGAAACCTCGCTCACTCTCGTCCTGCCTGTCAGTGCTGGAGGAGAGATCCTGACTAACTACATGTACTGAAACTAGTTATTTATAACATGCGTGCAGTAAGAGCTCATATCAGACCCTGCTCTGATAACACGTACAAGTACGAACATGTCTTCACTGTCAAGGTCGTTTTCAGAGTTACCTGAGGAGAGACTTGTTCTGCTGCTCCACAGAAATAAAACCACGATGACCTCCAGCACTGACAGCATCTGTGATTAATACGATCTGAAGAAGACACCTCCGTCACCACTGATCAACTCCGTACACTCACCTCGACACACCCGGCCGTCACCCACGAACCCCGGCAGGCAGGAGCAGATGTAGGCGGAGCCTCCGGTGTAGCTGCACAGAGCTCGTCTGGGGTCGTCACAGTCGTGACTTCCTCTCCGACAGTGATCCACCGGACCGTTCTCCTCTGCAAGACCAAGGAGAGGACATGTTAGAGATGAGTGGTCAGACAACGGTCAAAGATGGAGGTCAAGGGTCAAACTGAAGCTAAAGATGGAGGTCACACGGGCAGCCAAAGGTTGGGGATGGAAGAGGAAAGACCAGAGTTACAAATGGAGGTTCCAGTTACAGACAAGCGTTAGAGATGGAGGTCAGAGGGGCAGAAAAGGTTAGAGGGACGGACAAGGGTCACAGATTGACATAGGGGTCAGACGAAGGAGAAAGATGGAGGTCAAGGGCCCAGTCAAAAGTTAGAGATAGAGGTCATGGGTACAGAGGAAGGTTGTAGACGGAGGTCATGGGGCAAATGAAGGTAAGAGATGGAGAACAACGGGACAGACAGAGGTTAGAGGTGGAGGTCAACTGGACAGAGGAATGTTAGAGGTGGAGGTCAACTGGACAGAGGAATGTTAGAGGTGGAGGTCGAGGGAAAAGAAGGAAGTTAATTACAGAGGTCACCGGAAAGACAACATTTAGAGATAGAGGTCAAGGAGACAGCAAATGGTTAAAGTTGTGGTCACTGGGACGGACAAAGGTCACAGATGGAGGTCAAGAGAAAAGATGGAGGTCCCAAGGAAAGGTGGAGATGGAGGTCAGAGGAGCAGAAAGGGTCAGAGGGACGGACAAAGGTCACAGATGGAGATGAGGGGTCAGAAAGCTTAAGGATGGAGGTCACAGGGGCATCAAAAGGTTGGGGATGGAAGAGACAAGACCAAAGTTACGATGTTGTATGTTAGAGATGGAGGTCAAGGAGACACACAAAGGTTAGTGATTAAGGTCACTGGGAGGTACGTAGGTCAGAGATGGAGGTCACAGGAAGGACAAAGGGTCGCAAAGAAAGGCGAAAGGTTAAGATGCAGGTTAGAGGGGCAGAAAATGTCCGAGGGACAGACAGAGGTCACAGATGGAGATGAGGGGTCAGACAAAGGTTAAAGATGGAAAGTTAAAGGTCACATGGTAAGGTGAGGGGTCAGACGGAGATTTCAAGCGGACATTTAACGAGCAGCAGCTGGTTCAGTTTGGAACCTGACGTCTGCTGGCAGGAGGCCCGTTTACATCCACACAGAACGCCTCAGTGTTTATGTCTGCTGGCGGCTTTCAGAACATCTGTATGTTCAACAAGAGACTCTTCAAACAAAGCCTCACACACACACAGGAACCACACACTCCGCCCACACACACAGCTGTCAGCACACACACACACACACACACACACACACACACACTAAACATACCAATGCAGGTCCTTCCATCGCTGGCGAACACGTAGCCGGTCAAGCACTCACAGCGGAAAGTTCCGGGCTGATTACTGCAGACGGCGTTTGATCCACAGACATTAAACGTCTCCCTGCACTCGTCAATATCTGCAATGACACACCAACATGGAGCGGAGTGATACAGACAGGTGACACACTCACTTCCTCCTGCAGCAGTGGACCGGGCTGCAGCAGAATCGCCCTTACATGTTATTGTTCTCACACCATGAAAACGACAGCATGTATATTTCAACACGTTCCTCTCTGTCAGACGCTGCAGTGTCGGCATGCAGACGTTGTGTTACCTTGGCAGTAGCGTCCATCTCCAGCGAAACCATTGGTGCATTCGCAGGTGAACTGGAAGCCTTCGCCCGGCCTGCACACGGCGTTGATGTCACAGCCGTGTCTGCCGGTGAAACATGGGTTCTGCTCCAGATGACTGCCTGTCAGGAACGTTAAACACGGCAGGTTAAAGTCAGAACTGTCAGGAGCATCTGAGGTGGCACGTTTACTGACTCCACCTGTAGTCGCACTGAAAAGGGACGGACTGTGTTTGACTCAGACATCAAACGGATCACAGATGTCATATCATTGAAGTCCTGTGAGTCATCTGCTTTTTGTTTTCATCCCTTTTAAAGATTCGTCCATAAGTTTATTATTTTTCTTCGACCATGCAGGAGGACATCGACGCAGCGCCTACGCTAATCACATTGCAATGAGACGACAATGACTCGGGTCAGGTCAGCTCGTGGTTTCGCCCATTCCACATTCCTACAACACCCAGCATGCATTGCGCCCCTCCCTCTGACAGGAACGGCCCAGTGAGAGTCGCTGGAGTGAAATACTATCGTTTCCCTGCAGCCGACGGCTCAGAGCGGGACAGAGTCTGAAACACGACGAGAATATACCGGTGGATCGTCTGAAACATCTTCAGGTCTGCAGTCGACATTTCAAACTTGACGATTCAGAACGAGACGTGACATCGGAGGCGGCGTCCTGGATGGAGGAAGTGCAGTTTAGCGAGCTCCCTGGCCTCGGCCAGATGTTTTACGTAGTCTGGCGGAGGTTTTCCAGGGCCTGTTGGAGAAGCGGATAGCGCCCTCCAAAGGCACAGAGCCAAACTGCCTTGTGGCCCTTTAACTTGTGGACTATTGGATCAAACATTTGAAGCCCTGAATTTGGAATTGAGGCTTTTTTTGGAGCAAGAAGTGTCCGTATTTGGACGAGAGGGCGGAGCTGTAGAGGAGGGAGGGGTTATCAGACCCTTAGATACCAGCTAATGCTAGCACTAGCTAAGCTAGCAAAGGGCATCAACAACTCATTTTGCACAAAAAACAGTGTCTTTTAGTACAAACCAATGCTGGACACGAAATGTTAGCATCCTGTCAATCACAGGTAGCCCCGCCCTAACCCCTCCCCTCTTCCTGGTCTGTGTGACTCTCAATGGGAGCATCAGTGACTAAATGAACATCATGCTGTGTTGAAGAAGACTTGAAACTAGAGACTGAGACCATAAACTCATTAGGAACATGTTTACTGAGGGAATACATCAGGAGAGGAGGAGGAGCATGTTCTCATAGACTTCTATAGGATCAGACCAGTGGCGTCGCCCCCTGCTGGACATCAGAAAGAACACAGGTTTCAGCCACTTCAGCATTGGCTTCACTCAGATCCAAAAGCTACACCCACTTTTCAAACTTGTTATCACAACCACAACCAACGCTACAACAGAAACCAGAGAAGAAGAAGCTAACAGGAAGTGAGAACAGCAGCTCTGTTAGCTTACAGGAAGTACCTTCGTTTAGCCTGAAAGTGATCATCATTTTAAACATCAATTAATCTAAAACTCTTATTTTCTTTGATAGATGCTCTTCATTGATTTTGTGGCTCCACAGTAGAGAAATCATCGTCGTCTTGTTCCCATCATGCATCTGGCTGTTTGAGCTCCATGTTTGAAGTTTCCTGCAGACCTTCACCTCCTCACAGGAAACACGACCCAGATGTTCCACTGCAGCTGAGTCGTGTTTGCTTGTGTAACTCTGAACCCCCGAGCATCCCATCAACAGCCCCCACCTGCACTTTTACCTTTAACCCCCCCCCCCTTTAGAGTTAAAAAAATGTCCTCCTGCTGCCCCTCCCCCGCTCCCCTCCCTGCTGTTGGTATCTCGTTGACCTTCACCCCCTGCCAACGCTCTCGCAGCCTCTCAGATTGCAGCTGAGGAAATACAGCCGGACTCAGATTACTGTTTGTCTTCCTCTGATGTTCCGCTGCAGACACGGCCGGGGCACGAAACTGTCGGAGGCGTGTTTCGGTGCATTCCTCGGGTTAATAACACACATCTTTTACTCCGCCTGACCCCGACGGACGACCAGGAGACAGGGCCGACTTCCTCAGGACGACACGGACGTTCTTCACACACTTGTTTAGTCACTTGTGCTGAAGGTGACCGCGCGCATCCTTCTGGGGTTTTACTTACTCTTAATGTGACAGTAGATCAGGTCACCAGGATGCTTGTTTTTCTAAATGTATCATCATCATTTGTTTTGATCATATAAAACTGCTAGTTAGCTATGTATAAAACCAAACGTCTATGGTGACGCTGGCTGTGAGCTAACTGAAGCTTTACTTCCTCACAGCGGAGCTTCGATGCTAATGAAAGAATGCTAACGTGTTAATGTTTAATTACAGGTGCAGATGAACTGAACATCCCGAGGCGTCACAACTCACTGTGCACGGAGCCGATCTTGTTGCTCATGGCGTAGCGGATCAGCTCGTTGTCAGCATCGAACATCACAAAGATCTGGTCCACGCTGAGCTGCTGGGTGGACGGCGCCGCCCTGGTGGCCTCGTCGTGTGGGCAGCTCTCAAAGGTGACAGTCTGACGCCACTGGTAGCTTCTGGTCTGGACGGAGCCGTCAGGGGAGGTGATGGTGTAGTCACGGTTGGAGGAGGAAGTGATCACTGAGGAGGAGAAGAGTGTGAAAAGTTGGTTTTACTGGTCAAAGGTTTCATTTGTGCTGAGCTCGATGAGCAAACACCAACGCCATGTCGTTTCATGTACGCTGTCAATGTCGGTGTTACTTGGAAGTGGTTCTTACAGTTTCTGTCGTACTGGTAGATCTCCTTGTACGGGTTGATCTGGACCGAGGATCCCAGCGGGATGGCGGGCAGACGTCCCTCCAGCTCGGTGCTCACCACCAGGTGGTCGTGTTCGTCGATTCCTTTAAACTGCTGCTTGATGCTCAGACGCTCGTTTCCTGGATAGAAGATCACCTCGGCCTGCCGGGAGAACACGCCGCCTGCAGGGAAGAGTGAGGACACTTATGAGGTCTGAACAGCCTCCTGCAAGGTTCAAAGAAACCCAACGACAGGCAGCAAAGGTCCAGGGACGATCTGATGCACGGTCAACCATCGACACGTAAACATCCACGTGAATAAAGTTATTTAGCAGTAAACTGAGGAAAGACGTGTAACGCCAGCTTGCACTGTCTACAACCAACACCCACGTGTCCCTCACCCATGAGACTGAAGCCGTTCTGGTAGCCGGGCTGCTCCAGAGCGAAGGCCCAGCCGATGACTCCGCCCAGCGAGGACAGCGGCTGCAGGGAGGGGCCCAGGCTCTTGGGGATGTTGCTGATGGCCACGTAGGCCCGTCCGTCATTGGCTACCACGTACGAGTGCAAGTCTTGGTTAACGAGCTCCGCAGGTGAAGGCGAGTTCCCAACAAACACTCGACCGTTCACCTTTCCGTTCATTCTCTGTGGTTTTCCTTAAAATAACAAAGATTCTGTTAGCAGAGCTGCTGGGGAGCAGGTGATGACATGCAAGCCGACAAGAAACTTTAAATGTGACAATCAAGAAGTTAGAGGACACTGTTTTTACCCAGAATGCACAAGTATGTCGCCTAAAATGGACCTTTTGGTTCAGGAAATCCACTCTCTTCAAAGCTACCAGACTCCATTGAGAAAAAAGCTAATTTACACTGCAGATCACAGGCGGTGCTGGTCTTTTGCTCCTCTTGTTAATGATCTTATTGTGTTTAAGTGGATCTGAATTGACCCCTTAAAACAACAGTCACACAATAACACAAATGTGCTAACCGGTCAGACCAGCCACGTCATTATTCTGAGTCAACGGAGTAAAGTTTTGGATTGTAACTGACAGGCTCATGAGTGTCCAACAATATAACACAATGGATTAATACAGAGAGAGAGCGCTCTGTGAAGCGTAAGAGAGACAGAATCGCTGCCTCGATTGTTTTACATGTTGTTGTTGGAGGCAGCTTCAGAGCAGCAGCTCCTGTCCTGTGAGCTTAAATCAGTGTTTTTCTGAATGGAGTCTGGTGTGTGTGCAGAGAGCGATGTAACGTCTGTGTGTGGTTAAAACAATCATCTTCCTCTGTAACACAAAGGTCTATCTCTGTAGGGATCCTTTCTGTCATGTTGTCACACACTTAGAAGAACAATCTGAGCCTGTCAGTGGAAACAAAGAGAACTTCACAATGTAAACTGTTTGATTCTCACCTTCTGCGACGCAGTCCTTCCCGTTACCATAGAAACCAGGTCGACAGTGGCAGCAGTACCCGTCGCTGTAATCCCGACAGTCAGCGAATGCCGAGCACTTGTGCCTGTTGTGGGCGCACGTCTCCAGATTGTACGCAAACACTGTGGAAGCAAACAACCAAAGAACGAGCCAATCAGCTGCAGCTTCAAAGAGAACACAATACTTTGATCTTATGAGCTTTACCGTTCACATCCAGATCTTCGTCTTCGTCTACCACGACGATCTGGGGCTGGTGCGGTCGGGAATGTGGTGGCACTGGTTGGACTGGATTAGGGTTGGTGTAGCGGGGTTCGGCGGGGACGGGGTCGGGGTATCTTGGCTGGACTGGAGGGTATCTCGGCTCACCTGGGTATCTGTTCTTGGTTTGGTCGGGGTACCTTGGCTCAGATGGGTCCGGGTACCGCGGTTGAGCCCTCTCAGGCTCGGTGTATGCCCGGGTCACAGTCTCAGATACGGGGTATTCTGGTCCAAACTGGTCGGGTTCTTCATAATCTGGTTCGGCATACCCAGGCCTGGTGGTCTCTGCTTCTGGGTATCTGGGTTGGCTCTCAGCGGGAGTCTCAGTTGGGAACTCTGGAACCGATGGGGGTTTGTAGGTGGTGGTGGGATATGTGGTGGTAGTCTCCTCCTCAGGTGGACCACTAATCATTCCTGGTGTAATGGCGACGAAGATCGGTGAGGAGCCAATCTCGTACACCCAAACCCCGTTCTGTCCCGAGGTGGTTTTTCTGGTTGGAAGAAAGAAAAAAAGAAAATGTTCAGTTTGTCAAAACCAGATGATCAACTCTCCTTCGTGGTTTATAAGACCTGAGCACAAACGCAGAGCCAATGCACCAAAGTCTACCATGCTGTCGTTGTGGTCATCATTTTTACATCACTTTCCGTGCGACATAAGATTCATACTCTGTTAGATCCCTGATGGACGTCTCTTCATCGGTGGTGGTGCGGTAGTACGTCCCCTGCGTGGTTTTCCAGAACCATCCCGGCACCAGGCCTTCATTGAAGCCAGCCTCGAGGAGCTTAACCTCGCCCCCTACTGAGGTGGAGAGGAACTGCAGGCTGTCTCTGGGGTAGAACAGGATGGCGCAGGAGGACGACTCCATGGAGGCAACGACCAGCTGGAAAGTGTTTCTCTGAAAGTACAAAGATGACAGAAGAGACTTTTTGATTACACAACGTCTGCTGCAAAGTCGGACTGGGTCTGTGTATGACTCTGCAGCACACGGTGGGACGGGCAATGATAGCAGGACCAGCTGTACAGTATATACACGATGATGAAAAACGAGGTGCACGAGAGAAACATACAGAATGAGGCGCTCACAGTGTTCTCTCTGCAGCCTGTTATGTAACTCTTACATCATGTCCCAGCAGAGAAGACTTAAAGGAAACATGAATCTTTATGCTAAAGTACATCTCCTGTGTGTGTGTGTGTGTGTGTGTGTGTGTAAGCTGCAGGCGTAACAAGCCTCCGACAGAAAGGACCCTGACAGACAGTGAAACACTTTCTGCTGATGCTAAATAAACATCAATGTTTTTTCTGTTTCCATTTTTAAGCAGCTCGACACCTTGAAAAGTGAAACCCTGAAAAGATTCAAACCGGATTTGTTCAATTTAAAAATCATTTTAAAGGTTTGAAAAATAAGAGCTGAAACAGCTTGGAAGAACATGGAGTCCCCATCAGTGCTCTGCTTGTGCCTCTGTGTTCTGTTCGTATCAGGTGCAGACTCTGCTGACCTGGGACACTTACAGCGTCCACCAGTGGCAATTAGACGCGTGTCCCCTGACATTAAACTGCAGCCTGTGGCCACACTCGCTCTGACACCAACATATTTTTGGAGTATAAATCTCCAATTATCCTTCACACTTCTGACCTTTGGTTGCTCCCGTTCAAAGGACTCAACATTTCTCCTCTTAAAGGGGATGCTGATACTTGTAGGCAATTTAGTCATGACAGAGAAGAGTTGATTATTGAAGCCATACGTGCTGGTTACTTAAAGGTTCATTGGGTCTTAAATAAACCAAATAGCTTAGAGCAATCCAGCTACTGTAGCTGGGTGGAGCGATAACACAGAGGTCAATGCAGAGATGCACAAGGGCCCGATCAGACACAGCGAGGCGCTCTCATTGTCACACACTTAGAATAACAAGCTGAGCCTGTCAGTGGAAACAACAAGAACTTTGAGTGGACGACCTTTGACCCATCAAGGATTATGTTGCAGCCATTACAGCCTGTTTCACTGCTGCAGCATGAACACATCTACTGGAGCAAATCCAGAAGAATCTTTATAAAAGTGCCCCGGTTTATAAATACTGCAGTTACCCTTTAAAGATTAAAATATCCACAGAGTCGGACATCTAATTGAAAGTTCTCTCTGGTCGATGACTGTAATATTTTCACTCTCGTGAGTTCAATCTGTCCATTTACCAAAGATGCTGATGATAATTAAAGCATCAGGCGTCATTACGTCATCGTCCCTCACCTTGGCGTCCAGCCCGTCTCCTCGTCCAGACGTCCCCCGGGCGGCCATGTTCTCCCAGGTGACGATGAAGGCGCTGGTGGGCTCCACTCCGTTGTCTCTGGGGAAAGCTTGTCTGATGTGTTCGGCGGCTCGACTCAGCACGTCCAGGCTGCTGTCAGTCCTGTAGTAGACCTTCCCCTGTCCGTCACTGTTGTCCAGGTCTCCCAGCAGGGCGGCCATCATTTTGAAAGTGGCCGGCATCTTCCCCAGGTACTCCTCCTCAGCCGGAGGGTCGACGACCGACACAAATCCATTCGTGTTGATCTGAAGAAGAGGGCAGACACGTTTCTGTGTTATTTATCACTTGTCCTACAGCAATGAGAAACACTCTTTTATTAGGAGGCAGAGTCTACGTGTTTCTGAACATGAGAAACTTTCTCATATCTGTGACTCAGTAAATTAAGATATTAAACCCTAAAATCTCTGGAGTACAAGCGTCTCCAGGGCCTTCGTTAGTATTCATGCTTCTTCTGACGTCATGTCTTGGAGTATTTTCATATCATAGAAAATGTGTTCAACATAAATGTTCTGAAAGTTTTGCTGTAGCTATTAAGATTTGTACTTTCTAGAGGTTCAAACAGTATTATGCAAACAACAATCTCACACTGTCACCAGATTTTAGATCTCCGGAAAGCAACGGAAGGACATCTTTATCAAACGAACAACATGGTGATGTAAGAAGACAGAGGCCTTATTTTCTTGTTGCAAAAAGAGTTTCTAGTTGGTTTTTTTTCACTTTAGATCGATTTCATCTCCCATTTTTCTTAATGTTAAAAAGGATCCCCGTTACCCGGGATCCCCCGTCTTTCTGTGTGCCATTACTGATTAAAGATCACGTAAGAAAAAACGAGACACTCAAAAATAAACAAATGTCTGAGGGAGGGGATTTTTTTTGGCCCATCTGAGCTTCCATAGCTTGGCTGGATTATTGAGGTAGTGGGATCATTTGTGAGGGGCCCTGTGAGCGGGCACTGGACCGTGACCATGAAGGGAAGGAGATGCTAACATAAAGAGGAAGATCAGGAGGGAGATATGTGCTGTTTTTAGAGAGCTGGATGTTTGAGCGGGAGCGAGGAGTGTTTACGTCCTGACGTACAGACTGGATCGGCTCCAGTTAAAACCAGTCGAAGACTCTCCCACAGCTCGACTCGGCAGCTCTGCTCGCTTTGTCAGCCCACAGGAATTCCTCACAATAACTTCCCATTCACTCAGAAGAAAAGGATCTTTTTAACCTCATTAACTCAAATCCGCCTCACTCTGAATGGCAGTGAATGCCACAGTTACTGTTTGAGCCCAGAACACCATGAACTGTGAGCATGAGGCGTATCCTCTGCATCTGAGGCGGGAGACAGAACAGCTTCAGCTTAAGACTCCATGACGGATCAGCTGATGATGGATGAGAAGTAGGAGGGACTTTCTGAGCTACAGCTGTTCAAATCATAGTAATAAATCAATCTATATTTACAGATAATGAAATTATGAATCTGAGCGAACAGAAATCACATGTGGTGTTCCTCAGGGCTCCATTCTCGGGCCTCTTTTATGCAACATCTACATCCTCCGTGTAGCTCAGATTGTGACGTATTAAACATCTCAAACTCTACTTATGCAGATGACGCACAACTCTACTGAACAGTCTCATCACATGACCCTAGACCTCTGTGTTTACTTCATGTGTCTTCAGTTTTTAGACCTCTCTGTCGCAGCCTTCAGTTTTTGCATCGTTTGACCTCGACTGCTTTTTCTCTGCTGTTTCGGCGCTTTTCTTTTTTCTCTCTGTAAACAGACCGAAATTTACCGGACTTCTTTCGGCGGATTGATATGATTACAGTTAGTCCTCCAGATTGTGTGATTAGAGCCACATCCCTAGCAACGGTCTGTTCTTCATAGCAACGGTCTGTTATCGAGAAATAGCAGACCTTGGAATGTTACAATTTTACAACTGGAATGCCTGAATGAACCAATCAGAATCAAGTATTTAACACAGCCGTGTAATTATTTTTTATTCTCTAACTATCTGTGCCGACTTTTGTTTTTCTTTTTAATGCAATTTTAACGTTAATATTCTTAAGAACTCTTTATTTCAATGTATTTCTGTGCTGCTGTCACACACTTTCACACTTTCTCTGAATAATACTTTTAAAACTACACTATTAATAAACTATACTATTGTGATGATTAAAATACTATTCATTAAATTACCTCGTCTTGCATGCAGAGAGTCAAGTGACATTTTCATTTAAAATAATAAACTGTTCAAAGATGCTACAGTTTTAAAATTTACTTCAGGTTTCTATTTTTATTTCACCAGATTAGAGATTGAAATTAAAAGAAAAACTGACTGAATAATGATAAGAGAGACACAATACCATAATATATAAAAAAATTAGGACTGCAAATATCTTATTCATTTAATGTTTATAATTTTTTTGATTAATCTGCTGATAGTTTGGGGTTCCGAATAATTTGTGTAGTCTGCCATTGTTACTTTACGTTCTACAAAAACACTCTTTTTTTCTTCTTTTGTCCAAAACACACAGATTATTATTTTACTTTTTCTACAATAATATAATAATAATAATAATATAAAATAGAGAAAGGCATCAAAACCTCACACTGGAGAAGCTACAACGGTTCAGATTCAAAGTGACGAAGCGATGAGTCGATTATTTTTGCTGCTTGGATTTAAATCAAAATAAAGTGAAGGATGTTTGTTGACGTGGTCAGACTGAATGAATAGAAGCCCCTCGGCGGCGTGGAAACAAAGGAGCTGATCAGAAGCTGATTGTGAACTCATTAATGTGAAAGGTTGAATTTGATGCAGAAACAGAAGCTTGTTGTTTACATTCAGCCGACACCCACAACCTCTGCTTCAGTCTGATTATACAGGAGGGCTGTCACAAACAGGCTGAAACACAGGACAACACCAAACACACAGAAACACTAAACACACCCACACACACACACACACACACAGAAACACTAAACACACACACACACACACACAGAAACACTAAACACACACACACACACACACAGAAACACTAAACACACACACACACACACACACACACACACACAGAAACACTAAACACACACACACACACACACACACACACACACAGAAACACTAAACACACACACACACACACACACACACACACACACACACACACACAGAAACACTAAACACACACACACACACACACACACACACACACACAGAAACACTAAACACACACACTATTGTTGTGACTTTATGGTTTAAATAGAAACCAGCAGCTCCCCTGTCCTCTGAGGTTAAATCACTGTTTTTGTGAATGGAGTCTGGTGGCTTTACGGGAGCGATGTAACGTCTGTTTCTGGTTATAAAAAGCATCTTATTTTTGAACAAATAGGTCTATTTTCACTCAAAAAATCATCTTTCACTGTTAGTGTCTTTCACTAGAAACCAAAAGTCAAGTTAATTAATTGTTTTAGCACCAAAATATGATTTAACGAACCTAACACGACCGTCACTGTTTAAAACATCGTTTTTTAAATGGACACAGTTTGGTTTTAGAAAAGACGTTTTTTGATGCTAAAAAAATAAACTATGACTTTCGGCCTCTGGTGAGGCTCAAAGTCAACTTTAAATCAGTGTTTTTCTGAATGGAGTCTGGTGTGTGTGCAGAGAGCGATGTAACGTCTGTGTGTGGTTAAAACAATCATCTTCCTCTGTAACAAAAAGGTCTATCTCTGTAGGGATCCTTTCTGTCATGTTGTCACACACTTAGAAGAACAATCTGAGCCTGTCAGTGGAAACAACAAGAACTTTTAGCGGACGACCTTTGACCCATCAAGGATTATGTTGCAGCCATTACAGCCTGTTTCACTGCTGCAGGATGAACACATCTACTGGAGACACTCACACACTGTTTGCACCTTTTTTTCAGGTAATCATCATTTACCTCATTTAAACGTGCAGTTATCTGTGGCGGGAGGACGGATGAAGAGCTGAGTCTGTCCTGGAGTTTGGCTTCAGCAGACATAAACTGTGTATTTTAGACTGACTGTTATCTCATCATTAACATGGTGCTGTCGGCCGAGCAGAGGAGAGACAGCCTATCATAGGCAGAGGAGACACAGACACTTCATTCTAAGATTTAAAGGGACAATTCACCCAAGTTTCTCCATACGTAGTTCACATATGATTCAAATGACTCGCTCCTTTGTGTTGATCAAATGTTACTGTATGAATGTTGTGTGTCTCTTTTGGAACAGGTAAAAAAAATGAATGAACATAAACCTGTATAATCTAATCTTATATGATTTAACCGCAAGACGGATTAATCCACCCAAGCAGAGGAGCTGGAGGTAAGTCAGAAATCTTTCCAAGCAACCAGCAGAAGAGTTCAAAGGTCAGAGCCTGAAAAGCGGAAAGAAAGAATATCCTTGAGTCTGAGATGAGAGAGGAGATGAAATAAGAGGAGAGGCGTCCTGCTCGACTGCCTCTGAAAAGTCTGGAGGGTTTCAGCCGAGACTTCCTCCAGAGAGACGCATGAATGACAGCAGCAGCGTGCTGGCGAGAGGCCGGACTCTCCCAGCAGGTTTCTGCCTTTAGAGGAGACGCCTGCAGAGCCGACGACACTCGAGCTTCTTCGCAGAGCAGACAGGAAGTCTTTTGTCTGAGCGGGCTGAGCTAACAGCTAACGACCCCCCCCCCCCCGCAAACCTTTGAAACAGACTGAGCAGCAGGACGATGACCGGCTCAGGTGGAAGACTCAGACCCATGTCCACCAAAGTCCCCAGAACTCTCAGTCAGGGGCTACATGTCATGAACTAAAAGGTTCATTTAAACCAGTGACTGTATTTAAAGATGGCCGACGCATCTCCTCCTTAGCGTGTTGGAGCCCTCAGGTGTCCTCGACGTGTTGGAGCCCTCAGGTGTCCTCGGCGTGTTGGAGCCCTCAGGTGTCCTTGGCGTGTTGGAGCCCTCAGGTGGGCTCAGTCTGCAGCAGAACAGCTTCTTGTGTCGGTCTGAAGCAGATATTCACGCTGATGGAAAGTTCAATGACTGTAGTGTTAGTGTTAGTTACGTCTCCTCTCGCCGTTCCTCCTCTACTCTGCTACTCGGGAACAGAACGCTGCAGGACCCCCATTTGTCCACAGAGCTGTCAATCATGAGGCCACGCCCCCCAAATCAGCTTCACAACAGTTTCTGACACTTTTCAGACTTTAAACCAAAATTTTATTCTGGAAGTCTAATCTCAGATTTCTCAAAAATCTTTATTTTATAGACTTTCTTTGACTTGCCTTTAATCCAAGAATTCTGACTTTGTTTACTTTCCTTACTCTGATGTTTGTATTTCTTCTGCAGACGTAGTCCAGATATTATCAGAATGAAATCATTAAAATCAGAATCATGTGACTTTTGGGAACATTTCGAACTCAGAGCTCAGAGTATGTATGGTGTCCATAATCCTCCTCTGCATGTTCCCGGCTGCATGTTTGTGTAATAACACATGTTCTGTGTGTTCCTGCAGCAGTGAGGCTCTTACATCACACATGTCCGGCCCCTGAGATCATCGTTATCAGTGTGGGAACAGCCGAGGGAGGAAACACCCTGAGCACTGACATCTGGTTTTAGAGGACAGATGTCTCGAATCCATACGTTCCAGACGTGCCAACGCTGCGAGGACGCTCCGCTTCCTGCCGAGGACGGAGAGGACGACCGGAAAAACCTCCGCAGCAGCAGCAGGAGGAGGAGGAGGAGGAGGAGCAGCAGCAGCAGCAGGAGGAGGAGGAGGAGCAGCAGCAGCAGCAGGAGGAGGAGGAGGAGCAGCAGCAGCAGCAGGAGGAGCTGGAGCCAGGCCAGGAGATCTTACTTTACAATCACTCTGCTGTGTTTCAAACCTGACGTCACTTTGTAACAGAAAAGCTGGAGGAGTGTTACTGTAGTACTGATAATTAGTGGGGAGGCACAGACCCACAGGATGCCTATTACTGTGGGGGGGGGGGGGGGGGGGGGGGGTTGGAGACACTTTAAAGAGGGGGGCGGGTCTTTTATGGACTGAGGACTCAAAGCGACCAATTAGAACTTCACACTGTGGGAAAATCCAGCAGAGGAGGCCGAGGGACAATGACAGCTGTCAGTGTGACGTTTTATTCTGAAAATCTCCGTCATTACAAACAGAAACCGCTCAGACAAATACTTCTGACTTGATGTAAGATTGAAGCTTTGAAACGTTTCACTGATATTTGATGAAATGGAGCAGGACACACGGAGGAGGCTGACGGTCAACATTTAATGTTTTAGCATCTTTTCCTCAAATGAACCAAAACATTTCACAACTTTTACCACTTATTTTGGTTCTTAAACAGTTAGTTAACTCTGCGTTTGGTTTCATGGGATACACACTAATAATGAAGGAATATTTTTCTGTGTGACCATAAACTTTTTGTTCAAGAATAAGATGCTTTTTATCACCACAAACAGACGTTACTGCGCTCTCTTCAAAGCCACCAGACACCATTGACAAAAACAGTGATTTTACCTCACAGAACAGGTGCCTCCATCTGTTAGTTGGTTTGTGTTATTGTGTGACTTTAGTGTTTAATATAGTTCAGTTGGATTCAACACGATATTTGTGTAACACACAATGACACAAACAAACTAACTGCTTGAGGCAGAGGTACACCAGCAAGTCCCTTGTTCCTGAGCTAAAAACACTGTTTTTATCAATGGAGTCTGGTGGCTTTGAAGAGAGCGATGTTTTCTGGTTAGAAAAAGCATCTCACTCTGACACTAAGAGGTCTATCTCTGCAGGGATGGGTGGGAAAATAGATGTAAGTTATGATTTCAGTTTTGTTTAGCTACAGAACATTACACTGAACCGACCGAGGCAGTGAGAGGTCTCTCTGTGGACCGAATTGTTGGACGGAAAGATTCAACAGAGTCGCAGCTTGTGGGGTAAAACCAACAGGACGGCGAGCCTCCATTTATTTCCTGTCCAGTTTGTGAACACAACCCGGGGTGAGCGCTGTTTAACTGATTTATCCTCCAACAACAAACTTAATGTACACGTCTGCTCAGAGCCACACAGGTCCCGCCTGCAGCGTCTGAAATAACGTGAAACATGTAAGCGACCGGAGCGAGACCTTCATCATGTCCCGGCTACTTCCTGTGGAGAGCCGGAGTGATCTGTGTGGTCTGCTGCCTGTTGTTTTAATGGGGGGGACAAATGGTGAAGTGACCGAGACAGAGGGGAAACACTCGACGCGTCGACGAGCTGCAGCAGCTTGTGCAAATTATTTCTCCAGTTGAAAGAAGTTAAAGGAGGACGCTCCGTCAGAGAGGAGTCAGCAGGCTGATCAGGAAACGTCTCAACCTCTTGACTTCTGTATCGTTTCCTCACGTTTTACTTTAGACCGACTTTCATAGTTAGTGCATGTTTAGAGACGACTTAGAGGAGACTGCCACGAATGAATATCAGTCAGACTGTTCCCATTTACAGGAGCAACAATAAGCCTTTGCTGTGCTTCTCAGAGGCTGTTTTCTTAAACTAACAACTTTATTATAGAATAATTAACATTATTAAACATTGAGCAGTTCTTGTGTTGACCAGCGTCTGCTCAGCTGTGATGCTACATGAGCTGCAGACAGTGCTGAGAGGATGTAGACTGTGGAGTCAGAGCGCCCTCTGTTGGACAGACTACACCATGACACCATTTAAACATCAGCCCAAGCGTTGTTTATACGTTCTTTAAAAAAGTTTGTATTTTGCAGCATATTGGAAAACATATATGACGTTACATCTGTGATTGGCTGACGTCAGCGATAACATGAACAGATAGTCGGGCTCTGGTCGGCCGCACATGTAGCAGAGGATCACAGCAACGACATCCCGACTCCTTCAGCTTCATTTAGCTTCTTATTAATCTCTATACACAGACTCTGCATGCTAACAGCTAACAGCTAACAATCTGTGCTAGATCGAACATTCAACTCAAGACAAATTCTCTTGACACTGTGTTGAGAAAGCCGGCCAGCGTTTAGATTTCCTGACTTCCCTGAATGCATCACAAATGATGGCTCCGCCCTCCGTCTCATGTTACAGTAGTGTCCTTCTCCTCCTGAGGACAGACCTGACAAAGCTTCATGTTGTTCCTAATCTGCATCATGATGTTGTTCTTTCAGCAAACTGAAGAGCCGTTAATTAAAGTCGATCACAAGAGAATCTGTTTCTGTTTGGGCTTCATCCCGCTGCAGTAAGCCAGAGTGCAGCCTCTGTGTAACTTCCTGTTTACAGTGAGACTGAGACTCAGCACAGACAGATGAACGGGCGCTCCTCCGGGGGATGGGACGAACCGAGAGATGACAGCGTTTATTTAGCAGACACATCTGGAGGGAGAATTTACCTTTGATCTGAACACACGGTCGCTGCTCGAGCTGCTGACTGGACTGTAAACAATGCAGCGCACGGAGGAGGACGTCTGGGCTGGAGGTCGTTTATCACTGAACGCTGGATCCACCAGAATCAGACGACAGGTGATGGGTGCAGAGATTGCAGCAGAGTAATGTATACAAGTCTTTAAGTTATTTGTTAAAGGAAGCAGCTTCCTGAGAACCTTCGACGGGTTGTTTCTGTGCAAAATCCAAACATGTAGAAAAGCTATTGTCCGCCCACTTCACGCCCTTTAACCTCTGTACATGTGCCCCCTCACCTCCAGGTCACACAGGAACCCACCAGGACTGCAGGGCTGACGTGTAATAAGTCTCTGTATGTATGAGTCACTTTGAAATAATTCAGTAATGCAGAGATTTAGATCTTTCATCTACCAAACATCAGGTAACAATGCAGGAGCCGGCTTATTAGGTAATCTACCCCCCCCGGGGCCCTCGGGGGCCAGGACGCCCTCAGGAGGCAGCTGCCTCTCTGAAAGGAAGGACGAAAACATGTAATCAGACTGAATTAAAGAGCCACACCTTCAACAGGAGCAGGTCTGCTTTCTCTGACTTTAACACCAAGATGCTCCAATCGGGATTAGCTGTCACATGACCTGAGGAATGCATTCAGTGTGTGTGTGTGTGTGTGTGTGTGTGTGTGTGTGTGTGTGTGTGTGTTTGCGTCGGCCTGATGAAAGGCTTATCTGTGTTGGCTTTTAATTGACTCACATTCCAGCCTCTGTTCACTCATTCACAGAGTCAGACACCTCCAGCAGCCCCGCCTGCCTCTCCACTCAGTCACTGCTTTTACTGCAGGACGGGTTCGAGTTTGTTCTTCACTTAGAGATTTTACAGATTTCCTTTTCATGCAGCTTCTCACTTTGACTCCACACACTGTATCAGCTCAAGTTCACCTCTTACACAGAAAACATTCAAATGTGCAGCTGAAATATTGATCGTTTACAGAAAACGAAAAGCAGTCAAATTAACTGAATATAAAACTAAAGAAAATAAACCGTCTTAGAGTGAGCTCAACTTTAACCAACAGCAAAATCCTGCTTTTACTTTGATGCAGGAGGAATGAGTCGACATGTTTCAGCAGTCAGGACTTTTACTTTGAAAGCAGGACTTTTACTTTGAAAGCAGGACTTTTACTTTGATAGCAGGACTTTTCCTTTGAAAGCAGGACTTTTCCTTTGATAGCAGGACTTTTCCTTTGATAGCAGGACTTTTACTTTGATAGCAGGACTTTTACTTTGAAAGCAGGACTTTTACTTTGATAGCAGGACTTTTCCTTTGAAAGCAGGACTTTTCCTTTGATAGCAGGACTTTTACTTTGAAAGCAGGACTTTTACTTTGATAGCAGGACTTTTACTTTGAAGGCAGGACTTTTACTTTGAAAGCAGGACTTTTACTTTGATAGCAGGACTTTTACTTTGAAAGCAGGACTTTTACTTTGAAAGCAGGACTTTTACTTTGATAGCAGGACTTTTACTTTGAAAGCAGGACTTTTACTTTGAAAGCAGGACTTTTACTTTGATAGCAGGACTTTTACTTTGATAGCAGGACTTTTACTTTGAAAGCAGTATTTTAAAGTGTAATTGAGGTACTTTTCCTACATTAAAGAATCTGAATTCTTGCTCCACCACATCTGTGCACACACCGTTACCTCGACATTTCAGCACAAACAAACGATCAGAAACCAGCAGAGAAAGCACACACACAGAGAGGACTCTTATTTTGTAAATGTGTGAGGGGATTAAGAGCCAATAGAAAACCTGATCAGGTGTGAACAAACACAGACAGAGAGCTCAATGAAGTGTCAGAGTCAGCGCTGAAAGAAAGCGAGCAGGACTGAAAGAAGAGTGGAGAGTTAAAGTGGAAGTCCTAAAACACATTAGTACCAGCTCAGGTGTTAACACACAAAGGACTGAAAGCAGCTGAAGCGCTGGCCAAACTAAAAAAACAGTGTAAGCTAAAGTACAAGTACCGACAGCAGCGGGGCAGTCAGCGGACGTGTTAGTCCTGAAAGCTACTGAAGCGCTGGCTAAAGTAAAAGTAGTGAAAGTTACTGAAACAGCTGAAGCATCGGTTAAAATGTAAGCATGAAGTTGCCTCAGGTATAAGTACTAAAAGCAGCTGGTCGAGTTTTAACTACTAAAAATACTCGAAGCGTTAGCTTGAGTACAAATACTGAAAGCAGTGAAGCGCTCAGCCGAAGTTTAAGAAACGGACACAGTTAAGGCGTCGGCTAATGTAAAAGTAGGGAAGCGGTTACTACAAGTACTGAAAGCAGTTGAGTAATCAAGTGGAGTACGTACTTGTAGCAACTGAAGTACTCAGTAGTCAGTTGGAATATAAGCATGAAAAGCAGCACAAGTACAAGTATGGAGCACAGTACTGACGGACGGGAAAGCTGCTGAAAGCTGCTGAGGGCGGTGAAGCGGTCAACCCGTCGGCCAGTCAGCTGAACTTTAAGTACTGAAAGCAGTGGAGCAATAAACCAAAGTATGAGGACCGGACGCAGGTGAAGCAGGTGAAGCATTGGTTGAAGTATAATCACTGAGAACACTTGAAGCGTTGGCTGAAGTACTCAAAGCAGTCGAACAGTCAGATGAAGTATACGTGCTATAAGTACTGAGAATCTTATCAGGTGTCACAAACACACAGAGACAAGACAACGTGATTAAACGCTCGTATCAAAGATAGATCAATCAAACCACCTGGATCAATAATCAATAGTTACATTCAATTCAATGCACCTTTAATTTGAGAGGGATATAAGACTCATTTAAACAGCTGTGTCTTGAATGACACAACTTAATGCCAAAGTCCCATCAAAAAAAGCCTCATTTAAACGTAACGTTAGAGGATCTTAATGATGGAGGCCTTACAGAAACATCTGGAGGTTAAAGTTCAAAGTACATTTAGTCTTAACCTGAATATAAGATGGTTAATCAGAAATGTAAGCATCAGACATCAGTAGATTCTGTTTGTGTCCATTAGAAGTTGAAAGTGTCAAAGTCCTCAGACTTTATCAGCTTCATATTTCATAAAATTACATTATTTTCCATTTTTGACTAAATCAGTGAAACTTTAAGAAGCTCTGGAAACGTAATGATGTGACTGAGTGGAACAGACCAACAGAAACCCTCATGGGGAACAAAATCCATAACGAACCTCATTTGCATTTCAGTCATTTTAAGGTCGTTTTGGATACATTCTGAAATTTTTACTTTTGTCTTATTTAACGTGTTTCTTTGTTGAACCTGTGAGCGACAAAGACTAACAGTTTATCTAGTTTTAACTTTTTAAACTTTAAAATTGTTCCAGTTCGCTTTTTAAAGCAGGTCCGGTTTTTACTCCTTTTTTCTGTTGTTCTTTGACATTGGTTCTTTTACACTTTTTTAAGTTTCATGAATGAACTTCATGGTAAAAATCTGTCTATTTCACATTAAACGCGCCTTCAGCGGGATTTGAAACTCACATAAACTTTGTCGAAGGTCTCGCTGAAGAAGAACAGGGATCCGTTGAGAGGCATCTCGGCGGTGGAGTCCGAGCCGGGCAGCAGCTGCCGGTCTCCGGCTTCTTCTCCGAACTCGAACAGCTCCTCCAGCTCCAGAGCCCGGGTCAACACACTCAGGCTCAGCAAGCACGGCCAGAACCACAACCAGCTTCGGGACCGGGGACTCATCTTCTCCGTAACGCTCCACAGACAGTCAGACCAGCAGCCGTGTCCCCAGTGAAAGAAGCCGGGGAGGAGGTGAGGACACACAAGCAGCCGATACAGCGGTGCACAGCGGCGGACTGAAGGACAGGGAGAGGCGGGGGGATGGATGAATGGACGGAGGAGCAGCGGGAGAAACTTAACCGGGGGGGTGCAACTTGACTTCCGGTCAATGTTTTTCAAAAGTAAAGTATCAACGGTTAACAAATGTGAGTTAAACAAGTATCTACGGAAGCCCAACCGTGTCCATCTTTGTGGTTTATGATATAAATTATGTTGCTTTTTGTTTTGTTCAAGAGAAAGACTCCAATCGGACCTGCGCACCAGAATAAAAGTTAAAGAACGGTTTTTACACATTTACAAACTCTTATTGTGGTACAAAGGTCCGACCGGAAGTGTTGCTCTTGAAAGTTGCTCTTGCTCTTGAAAGTTTTTGAGGAGAATACAGTTTTTATCTAGATTAAACTTTAGGGTTGTGGTTGTTGTTGTTGTAATAATAATAATAATAATGATGGTAATAATGAGAAGAAGAAGAAGAAGACGGACCCTTTGGACAAAGTAAATATTAGGATTCATGTTAAAACTAAAATATACAAATATATTTCACATTAAACACTATATAATACACATATAACTTGTAATGGAGACATTACGGTGCAGTCAGGGCTGACCGTGTTGATTCAGGGTGTAGTCGCCATCTAGTGGACACTTAGTCTATCTACTATGTTCATTCTTTTTTCTCCCCATCCTTCCTTTTATTTTCTTTCCATCTGTTCCTTCCTCTTTTTTCCTCTTGATTCTCTTTACTCTCCTGAGCTGTGGTGGAAAGTAACATAATACACGACTAAAGTACTGCAGCAGAATTCAAAGTACAAATTTGAGGTTCTTGTACTTCAGGTTCTTATTTCCATATCATGCAAACTTTGTACGTGTGTTCTTCTACGTCTCTGAGGTAAATATGGTTCTTTAAATGAACTGCATTTGTCTGACAGCTTTAGTAACCTTTCATCCACACAGTCCTGATCAAAGTGAAGGATTCAACGTCCTTTGTGTTAAGAAAATTCTTCTACTTCTTCAGCTACATGAAGTATTTAAACCCTCTAAGCCTCATCGCCACACAGCTGAAAACTGTGCTGAAAAGGTGACAAAGTGAGGGTCGACTTTTCCAATGCTGTGTCATTAGTTTGTGATGTCGTGAACACTGGGACTGTGAATAAGACGAGACGGGTTCAGTGGGTTCAGCAGCTGCCGGCTCCACAGAACAAGAAAAAGTTCCCAGAATCCTCGCTGAGCTTTACAATATTTATGTTCTGTCTGGATGCATTTAGTCCTGGCAGTGCAGCAAGAAGCACTTTGGTGTGCTACAAATTCTTAGCGTTACTATTAACAGCTCAAGTTAAACCAGCTGCAACTGTAAACTAACGCCAGCCACTTTTTAATCATGACCAAGTATGGGACAGTGTTTGATAAAGTGATCATTTTTATGTAACTTGACATGTTATTACAGGACGTGGTGGAAGAAGATGATTAGATTAATATGAAATAATTATAAATTATAATTATAACACTTTATTACAGTTAAAATCCTACCCTCAGGATCCTGCTTTAGTAAGATGCAGAAGTATAGTTAAAGTTTTACAGTAAAAGAACCTTTCAGCTAAATGTTTTTAACACAATGACTCCGGGTCTTTGACGGGAGTTAGAGGTCTAACTGTCCGTGTGAGGGTGTCTGGACACCGGGCTGCTCGGTACAGGAACAGAGCAGGTAAAGGTGGTTTGCATAAATCGATCACTAAAGTATGTGGGTTCAGTGATCACCTCTCTGTGTAGAACAGGTTTCACTGTTGGAGGTCAAATAAAGTTAGCTTCAGTCACGGCTAACTCAGGCCTTGTGCTCAACTCAGAGTTTATTTGACAGGTTTCTGTTTATAAAATCACATATTTACACATTTCTTTGACTCATAATCACCTCACCAGAATATAAAAGACAGAGAAGCTTTAAAAAGTGATCAATCATTAAACTAAACTCCACAGTCTGTCTGTCGATTCACTCCTGGTATAAAAGTAACAGCTGATAATCTCATAATAATCTGTACTCTCTGTATTCTAAGCTGCATAACAAAGTTCATCAAATCAATGTTACTGATATTTATTGGGATAAAAAACCTAAACAGTTCATTGTAAATCAATGACACGACAGGAAACAGATTCTGTTAAAAACAAGATTTAAAATCAATGTTGTTGCTGCTAAATATGAACCTTTGATCTCGTGAAAAACAATAAATGAAATAAGAAATATGATTATTTTACAGAGACAGGAGAGATGATCAGAGGGGCAGAGTTTTCTCCTCCATCATAAAGACAGGGACTGAAGTATGGGAGGAGTTTCTCTGTGAAGGAGCAGTCAGTAAAGGAGTAGATCAGAGCTGCAGAGTCTACGTCACAGAAGGAGACCAGACCCTCCTCATAATCCACAAACACCCCCACCTTCTCAGGCGGAGACTTCAGAGAGAGACGGACTGCAGGGTCAGCACCAGCTATGTACTCATTTCTGTTTCTCAAACATGTAGACCAGATACCATCCTCAGGTATCAGTGTGATGTCTCCCTTCCTGTTGATCGACTCTCTGACCACTCCTAAATCCCACTCAGTCTTTCCTTTAACCTGAACCTCGAAGTAAAATCTGCCTGAAGAGAAACTCTGCTTTGCTAACACAAAGATATAATCAGAAAATCTCTCTGGATTGTCTGGAAGCTTCTTCTTCACATCACCATGATGAACTTGTTTTCCATCATCAGACAGGATGAGTTCAGGATGTGCTGTATCAGGATCAAGAGTCACATCCGCTGCATACTGCTGGACCCTCTTCAGCTCAGCATCCAGCAGCTTCTTCATCTCTTCACTGAGTGTCTCCTCCAGCTGAGCCACAGCTCTCACCACAGTCCCCTCATATGACTTTGGGCTGAAGGTGACCTCTGTCCAGTCTTTGGGTGGTGGCTCGTTGATGTTTAGGGACTGGACTCTCTGGAGAAGATGGAGGTGGTCTTCAGAGCGTGAGAGTTGCTCCACCTCAGAGCTTCTCTTCTTCAGCTCAGAGATTTCCTGCTCCAGCTCCTTGATGAAAGCTTGGGCCTGTTTTTCTCTTGTTTCCTGCTTCTCTTTGATCGTGTCCGTGAGCTCGGCCTGGCCTCTCTCAACAGACTCCTTCAGAGCGGTGAAGACTCGAACACCTTCTGCTATCTCTCTGTCTGCATCTTCCTTACTGAGGTCGACTGAGCGTTTGACCTCGTCAATCTTCAGGTGTCTCTTCTGGATCATCTGCTGAATGTCAGCCTCTGTCTTCCCCAGCTCGGCCTTCTTCTCTTCATATTCTTCCTTCAGAGGAACAAACTCATGTGTCTTGTGGTCTAAAACAGAGCAGAGCATGCAGACACACGTCTGGTCGGTCTTACAGAACAGCTCCAGAGGTTTATCGTGCTTCGTACACATCCTGTCCTCCAGGTTCTCCACAGGGTCGATCAGCTGATGTCGTTTCAGACGTGAAGCTGTCAGGTGAGGCTCCAGGTGAGTCTCACAGTAGGAGGCGGGACAATCTAAGCAGGACTTCAGGGCCTTCAGTTTGGTTCCAGTGCAGACGTCACAGAGAACTTCTCCTGGTTTGGACACTTGTTGCTCTGAGCTGCTGCTGCCGGCTTCCTGTTGAGCTTTGTCTCTGAACTGAGCGACCATCTCAGAGACGAAGGTGTTGACCCTCAAATCAGGTCTTATAGTAAAAACCTCTTTACACATGGGACACTGGCACCTGTCGCAGGTGTTCCAGTGTTCAGCGATGCAGCTTTTGCAGAAGTTGTGTCCACATGGTGCGGTGACAGGGTCAGTGAATACATCCAGACAGATGGAGCACAGAAACTGGTCTTCAGACAGAAGACTGCTGGCAGCAGACATCTCTACACTGAGAACAGAGGTCAAAGCGTTATACAGCGTCCTGTTACACATGTATTTATCTTTAACATAAAGAAATCAAAGAATGATAACTGCTCGTCATGTTTCACTTCATAAGAAATCCATCTGACCCGTGTTATCATGGAAAGAGTGTTGCGTTCATGCTCGTTCTTAAACACAGTAAATGTCAGCTGTACTCACCGGTATTCGGGTCACTTGTTGAGAAAGAGCTGACGGCCGTAGTTGGATCTTTCTTCACACAGAAACACTGAGTCTTGTCTCGACTTCAGCTCTGACAAAAGTTTAGTTTCATTTCAGGACTGTGACGTCGATGTTCTCCTCCTTCCGGCGTCGCTCCGCCTCTCGTGCAGCTCAGTGGCTGCTTCCCAAGTCTCTTATTTGATAGCTCCTCGCTCCTCGCTCCTCGCCCGAACCGGAAGTAGTTCCGGAGCCGCCATATTAAGGACCGTCTCAAAGCTCTTATCGCTGCTCGGAGGAGCGAGGAGCGAGGAGAGAGGAGGGAGTTCCGAGGAGCGATAAGCGAGGATACACGAGAGCAGCCTCCACGGAAGTCTTTTACTGGCCGACACGCCCCCTTATTACAGATCAGTCAGTGATTGGACGCTGCAGCAGATCGGACTCATGTGAAACTTCACAACATCACCGGAGTTTCATATCGCAGAGAGGAAGAAGCGGACCTTAAAATAGACTTAACAGGGCGCCTTGAAACCGACTATAAACAACGTCGGTATTATGAGTTGGTATCTGACAACCTGAGATCGTTTAGAACGAAATATTGATCATAACTTGTCGTAAAATATATAAAATGCAGTGAATAACTGAAGATTTGATTTGTTTTCTGAGTCAACATCTGAGTAGAAATCATCTAAAAATTAAAAGTATCAAAAACAGATTCATTTCTATTAAATGTAATCTAAAGAAATACCTCTCGTCATGATCAGTTAGTCCCCTGCTAACTTTTATTACAGATGAATGAATGAATTCAGAGGGAGCAGGAGAGTCTCTCTGTCAGCAGGTAACACTTTTTACGTGTGAGCGTGATCATCAGTGAGGTCGGGTTTGATCAGCGTGACGTGATTTCTATTTATCCTGAAACTTTTAGCCTAATCAATAATGTTCATAGTTCATGAACAGACAGTATTTGGGCTGATTAAATAATTAATTCAGATCAGATGATCAGTGATCAAAAATGTTTATAATGAACAAGTAATATAAAGACACAGTGCTTTAGGAAATGTCCGTCTGGCTCTGCAGCAGGAACACAGACTGCAGCCTGTTCTTCATGTGCAGGTGTTTGTTACACAGGTAACAGGTTACAGAGAGGAAACACTGTTACTGTGCGTTTTATTAGAATGAATACAGAGCACATGTGTGCAGACACAAACAGCTGTTAAAGCAGACTGACAGCTGATCCAGCGGTGATCAGCTGACGCGATCATCACAAACGGACGTCGCAGCACGTGACGCTTCATCGGAAAGGACGTCTCATGTCTCTTAAAAACAATCCCTCGTTTCCTCTCTCCTCTCTTGGTTTCCTCGCGTCTCTCCATGCATCTCTGGTGGGAGGGACTAAGACGTAAGTGAAGGGAACATGGATGCAATTTAAGAGACTTGGGAAGCAGCCAAAGTGTGAGGTTTGATTTCCTCAGCCAGGGTTCATCTTAACTGAGGGAGGAGTTTGACTGCTTTTAACTTGTTTATTCTGAAGTGTGACTTTTAAAGATGTTAATTCCGAATGCAACAATAAAACGTTCGAGTCAGCACAAAACAACAGTGTTCCTCAGCTCTGCCACAATCCTGCAGTCAGTCCGCACTTTTCATTTCTAACTTTTCTTGTCGCAATTGTATTTCCTTCTTTTCTACTGTCGATGAACTTTGCACTGACTGATATGCGCTGCTGTGAGCGCCTCTGGTGGAACAGGAAGAGAACACAGCCTACGTGATTTGAAGTAGAAGATTCCAATTTCAAAATAAAACACCTTCCAAAGAATTTGTTCGGATGCATTGATCAAATGTTTTATTAAAACTCAGTATAATATTTATGATGATCATTCGCACAGTCTGGGCTGCAATTAAAGATAAGTTCAGAATCAGAATGAGCTTTTTTAAGTATTCGACAGTTGTGTTTTGGTAAAACAGTAGCTTTACATGAAACACAGATGATGACGTAATGAGGGGGTGATGACGGCCTTGTGATTTTGAGACTCTTGCCTGTTGTTCTCCATCGCTCTCTCTTCTCTTAGTTTCTGTTTCTCCTTTACATTTACATAAAGATCAACAGCCAAAATGAATGAATAAATAATCCCATTTCATAAAGGTTCTTTGACTCCTAATACATACAAAATGGGACCTCAATAGAGTGACAGATTATTTATTTTGAAAATTGTAACCGGAAGTAAACAATTTCCGTTCTGCTAACTTCATGCTGACGGGAGACGCCGGTGAATCTTCAACAGAAACAGCGATTACGTCGCGCTCACTTTAAAGCCACCAGACTCCATTGACAAAAACACGAATTTTACCTCACAGACCAAATGAGAAGTTGGTAACTGCTGCCTTAATCTTTTAGGTTGGTTGTGTTATTGTGTGACTCAGGTGTTGTAAACGGTTGGTTCAGATTCAACACAATATTTGTGTGACACATATTAACATTAAGAAATGACTAAGCAGCAGTAGACCAGCTCATGACTTGTTTTACAACTTAAAATCAGTGTTTTTCTGAATGGAGTCTGGTGTGTGTGCAGAGAGCGATGTAACGTCTGTGTGTGGTTGAAACAATCATCTTCCTCTGTAACAAAAAGGTCTATCTCTGTAGGGATCCTTTCTGTCATGTTGTCACACACTTAGAAGAACAATCTGAGCCTGTCAGTGGAAACAACAAGAACTTTTAGTGGACGACCTTTGACCCATCAATGATTATGTTGCAGCCATTACAGCCTGTTTCACTGCTGCAGGATGAACACATCTATTGAATAAAACTTTTTGTTCCTATTTGTCATTTAAACCCAAAAAAACTAAATATCAAAATGTGACAATGATTCACAAATACACGAATGACCCTTTAAGTTTACCGAACATGAGTAAATGTAATTAGCTGTACTTTCTGACCACTTTTATGTGCTTCATCCTCTGGCCTTCATACTGAACACATACACTCAGAGAGCACAGTGTTTTATCTGGAGGATTTTTAGTTAGTTATTGTACATTTAAAAAAAGAATATACATATGAAGAGCTGCAGCATGGAGCCAAAGGTGACAAAGATCAGCGTTCAAATGACTTTACTCTCCGCTTCAAACCGACGTCGTCTCCCAGCACGAGAGCAGAGCGCTGATAAAGAAAGAGTGTTTCTTTGTCGTCAGCGTGTGAAGCCGAGCTGCACAGCATCTTCTATTATCTAATAACCTGCCTGTTATGTAAAGGCAGGGAGGAGAGACTGCAGAGGGAGGGGGAGGAGGGAGGGCCGGAGTAGTTAGACTGATATCAGGGTCGATACCGGCCGTTCATTCACAGTGCCGCAGTGTGTGTGTGCAACAATGATCTTGATTAAGATGCTGCCTTTCTGAAGCTTCCATCGAACGCTTCATTCATCCAATTATCCGTTTATCAATCACAAAAATCATCTGTATCAGGCTAATACTGTCCAATACAAACTAGTATCAGTCAACGACGCCTGTATGATGCTGCTGTGACACTGTGTGTGTGTGTGTGTGTGTTTGGTGGGTGGGACCACACACATCCAAGCTTACCTCTCTCTCCTTCTAGATCCATCTCTCTACCTTCCTCTCCGCTCTGCAGCATCCCTCCTCCTGCTCAGCCAATCTCCTGCTGGTGATGTGGTCATGTGACCGGCAGCCACCAATAGCTCTCCACCAGGCACCGGCAAGAAGAGGGGAGTTGCCTCTCCTCCTCCTCCTCCTCCTCTCTGTGCGTCAGACTGTGTCTGGAGGAGAGTCGATGGATGTGGCCGATCCGTCTAACGAGCTGAGACACGTTTTTTCTTCTTCTTCTTCTTCTCCACCCGGGGATCTGCTGCTCCAGCTCTAACCCCCCACCCTCCCTCCCTCCCTGTCCTAGGGAACTCACGGGGATGAATGGGGAGGCGATGGAGGGGAACCCGGCACAGGAGCAGCAGCATGCCGGTAATGGCTCCCACCTCCCTCCCCCTCCCACCATCACGCCGGCCATCCCTCCCTACGTGAAGCTGGGTCTTACCATCGCCTACACCATCTTCTACTCGCTGCTCTTCGCCTTCGTCTACGCCCAGCTCTGGCTGGTGCTGCGATACCGACACAAGCGCTTCAGCTACCAGACGGCCTTCCTCTTCCTGTGTCTGCTGTGGGCCGCCCTGCGCGCCCTCCTCTTCTCCTTCTACTTCAGAGACTGCGTGACCGCCAACGCGCTCGGACCCTTCGCCTTCTGGCTGCTCTACTGCTTCCCCGTCTGCCTGCAGTTCTTCACGCTGAGCCTCATGAACCTCTACTGTGCACAGGTGAGCGAGGGGGGGCTGGTACTGGTGCTGGTGGAGCAGGTACTGGTGCTACTGGTTGCATTCAGTCTGCTCCACAATGTTCTTTAAAGCCCAACAGAACCGCTTTAACTTCTCTGCCTGCTGCTGTGATGTCAGAGTGTACTGCTGGGCGTGTCAGTGCACTGTGACATCACTGTTGGGTGCGGCTACAGGTGCACATCTGGCCACACCCACCAGTTATGCAATAGTTTTGATACTTTCAAAAACTGGTAGATTAAACAGGGTTTTTCAGTGTCAGATGACTTTAACCTCTACAGGTGATCAGGCTAAACAGGAAGCGGACGGACTCCAAACAAAGCCAGAGCAAAGACACAGTGACGCATCATGTGACGCAAAAGTTGAGTTTATGCAACTGCAACAGGAAGCAGGAGTGTTGGCTTCCTCCTGACGTCCTGGCGCTGCATCAGAGAAAGTCTCAGCTCCACCTGGATCCAGACGTTTGACTCGTTCAAAGATTCAGACGTGGTTTTGTGCTCATTGACGAAAGAAGGAAACCAACCGGTCAGAGACTGATGGGTTGGTTTAAGAAGGGAGACATCCTCTCTACAAAGCTACGTAGCTAATTAGCAACAGCAACAGGAAAAAGCAACAAAGATGTGTTAGCTTGGAAGAGACGGATGCAGCAGCTTCGGTTGTTTTTAACTTATATAAATAGCAAGTCTTAAATGAGCCGTCTCTTTCCCTCGTTACTTTGGGAACGGTTTATCAACCAGCACACTTCGTCTCTACCTGCGAGGTTCGGGAGTATTTCCCTGACATGATGCTCCTGTTCCATCACTTAACAGGAAATAAAAGTGGTTTAGCCTCGACGAACTATTTCAAACAGCTTTAGACTTTTTCTTCTGGTCGCTTCCTGTGGTGTCGTTGTGAGACGTGTAAAGATTAAAACCAACACGTCTACTTTTTCACCGCTATGTTGTCGACAGTTCTGCCCAAAGCTGCTGCTGTGTTTTTCCTGCACATCAAGCGAAACATTTCATCTGAAGGACACTTTTCTTGTTGATAAGTTGAGCTTGGAATCAAACCACCGATTCTTTTATTCCTGGCCTGCTCACTCCACCGCCGGAGCGTCAGCCAGCCCTGCAGTCACTCACCAATCTGAGGGTCTTTATTTTGGGGTAACAAACCCGAGAAGAAGCAGCGTAAACTCATCTTCCACGATCATGTGCAGGGCCCGAGTGTTCACGGGTAATCTGATCAGATTACAGCGATCAGGTTCGATCAAATCTTGAGAATGAACAAAAAAAGATTCTCAGATCAGATCCGGTAATCCAGTCCAGCTTTTTATCCTGACAAAACAACCTCTGAGTAGGATTGGGATAAAAAAAACGGATCCCGGTTGTTCTAAAGATTTCATCTGGATCAGAAGGATCCGGGTTTGGAAATATAATCCATCTAACCTTTATCCAGACTTTTAGTAAAGTAACTGGATTGGATGAACCTGATCCAGACAGACTTTCAGGATGACCAAATCCAGATGACCAGAGCTCTAAATGGGACTGTGCACTTCACACTTTGTCCACAGGGGGCGCCAAAGTCCACACGCTGAAAGCTCCTCACAGCTGCTTTAAATGAATGTTTGATGTTGATGCTGTTTGGTGGATTATTTTAAGGCCCTAACATCTACTTTATCTACTATGTCTCTGCATTTATTCAGCAACTCAAGTGAACAATATAATCACATGTACACTCTAAACTATTATATATATATACTATATATATATTTTGACCAAGTGTGTAGTCCTGAAGTCCAGCCTGAATCCTCCTCTGCTGGGATCAGGATCATCCTGACGTTCCCAATCCTGCTCTAAAGTTTGAACACAAGCTGGAGGTTTGATCCAGAGAGAAACAAACCTGGATCAGCTGCTCTGATCCCATTTCAGAAGCCTTTTTTCTTTAGAACAACCTGTTCTCAGGATTGGATCCTATCCGCCAGGTAATCCAACAGGATTACCTTTGAACAACCGGGGCCCTGATCCCATCAGAGGGAGGATTCAGGCCGGACTTCAGGAGCTAAATGTGAAACGTAAACGTTTAAGGTTTTACATCAAGGTTTAGTCCGGATTAGAGATTTGGAAATCCACTTTATTTCTATCCAGGATCAGCTAAACTTTCTTTATCCCAGTTTTTCCAAAAAACAATTTTTTCCACAACCCGAATGTCTGCATCACCTGCCGTGTCGCTGTAACAAATCAGCAACTCAAGAGCGAAATATTAAAATGTCTGAAGTATCAACATCATTGTAGAAGTGGTGTTTTGTTTCACCTACTGTAGTTTTATGACATTTCGTCCCTGTAATCCCGCCGGAGTCCTCCCCGGTGCCGGGATCAGGATCATCCTGATGTTCCCAATCCTTCTCTAAAGTTTGAACACAAGTTGGAGGTTTGATCCGGATAAAAGATTACCTGATGTTATCTGATCACGTAATCCTTTTTTTGAGCAACCTGTTTCCAAAATGTGATCCTATCCGATAGCCTTAACCCGATCAGATGCACAACTGGGCCCTGGATTTGGGAATCCTGAAAAGTCTGTATCTGGATCAGGTCGATCCAATCCAGTTTTACTGGACCCGGACCAGGACAACAGGAAGAAGGATTATCTGATCCTGGATAGCAAAAAAAGGGATTTTATAATCCGGATTTCTCTGATCAGTTTAAACTCTTTGAACATCGGGCCCGGGCTTTGTTGCTGTCAGTGTGGCTCCAACGATTCTCAACGTCAAAGATTAAAACAATCTGTGCTAAAATGTGTAATCAGTCTTTTGTCTCCACAAAACAGGTTTACTTCAAGGCAAAGTCCAAGTACTCACCTGCCCTGCTCAAGTACAGGTAACTCCTTCCAACAGCTCACACACAAGTTCCTCATGTTCCTCACTGAAACTCAAAGTGCATCTAAGAATGAGACAGTGGACACTGTGCAGAGATCTTTCAGAGTCTCTCTCCCCGTCTCTCCCTCCAGACTCCCTCTGTACCTCGTCTTCTTGGGCGTCAGTCTTCTCTTCCTCGTGGTCAATCTGGTCTGCGCCCTGCTGGTCAAAATGACCGCCGCTGACGTCAAGACCATCGTCCTGGTGAGGGTCACCATCAACGACAGCCTGTTCGTCCTCTGCGCCGTCTCGCTGTCCGTCTGCCTCTACAAGGTGGCCAAGATGTCGCTGGCTAACATCTACCTGGAGTCAAAGGTAAAGTCCTGTGCAGCCTGTGCAGGATTTCACACAATAGCACCAAAACTTAAAAACCTACCATTGGAATCGTTGGAGAGAGTATGAGTATTCCAAAATCCTGCCACAGCACATAAGGTGTCCCTGCTTGCACTGAGATTTGCTCTGCTTGTGCTCAAAAAGAGCAAGAGAAGTAACGCAAGCTGAAGATGATTCCTTAGAGTTAAAAATAACCGCCCATTCAGGACGCTCAAAAAGAAAGGGATCATTTCATTGGTCCGTGGTACACCTGACATTCTATTGGTCGGGGTATTGTTGAAAGGGTTTTTGCAACAACGAATCAGAGAGCAGAAATCTGAGAGGGGGCATTTCAGGAAATCTGTGCAGACGACATGTCTGAGCACGAGCAGGGACTGTGTGAGTGCGAGGGCAGGGCTTGGAGGGAAAACCCAACGAAGAATGAACATGAGGGATCCTGATAGTCCTTGACAGAAGGACATTCCAGGACACAACATGTTAAACTGAATAAAAATGAATTATGATGAATGACACCTTTGTGTGCAGGGGACGTCGGTGTGTCAGGTGACTCTGATCGGCATCATGGTGGTGCTGCTGTACTCGTCGAGGGCCTGTTACAACCTGGTGGTGCTCGCCCTCACCGACATCGAGACCATCAACTCCTTCGACTATGACTGGTACAACGTCTCAGACCAGGTGACGCGTTCATTGAGACGTAAAATGGCCTCAGAAGTCAGGAGTTTGAATATGCCTTGACCTTTGACCTGCGTTTTTTTCCCCAGGCGGACTTGCGGTCGTCGCTCGGAGATGCCGGTTACATCGTGTTCGGCGTGATTCTGTTCGTCTGGGAGCTGCTGCCCACCTCGCTGGTCGTCTTCTTCTTCAGGGTCCGACGGCCGCCTCAGGAAAGGGTCAGTGGTACTGGCGGGGTGTGGTGACCTCTGACCTCTGCAGTTCTTGCAGCTGGTTGTTTAGTTAGCCGTAGCGTGGCTGTAGGGAAACTGAAACATGTAAACAAATATTGGATGAACATGAATTTGTGACATTGGTGGTCCAAAGAGGATGAACTGTAACAACTTCCCTCTAGCGCCATCGTCAGGTCAACATTTTGATGTGTCCAAATACCTGCAGAGCTAATGACATTCCCTCCGCCTCAGCTGATCCTTGTGCTGACTGCTAATTAGCTAATGCTAGCATTCTGGTAAACATTGTGTCTGTGAGTATTATGGCATGCTAATGTTAGCATTTAGCATACCCTCACAGAACGATCACATAACTGTAAACTCTTTGTCTTGACTAACTCTGGGAGGAGTCAGGCTAGCTGTTTCCCTCTACTCCCAGTCTTTATGCTAAGCTAAACTAAGCTAACCACGTGCTTACTCCAGCTGTAAAGTTAGAGATGTTTGTAGACTTTGTGTTTACAACTAATGTTAGCATGCTAATAGGCTTAACTAAGATGGTGAATATAGTAAACATTATGCCCTCAAAACATCATGTTAGCATGCTGCTATTAGCTCAGGTGACAGTATCACAGCTTACAAGTGCAGATAGAGCTGCTAGCATGGACTTTTCACTGCGTCGCAGAATCAGTGTGTAACAAACAGCAGCAGCACTGATGGGTGCGCAGACATCTTGTCTACCTGGCTGCACTGTAAACGCTGAACTGTAACAATCGTCATGGATGATGCCTCGTTCTCCACAGAGCACTGCTGGGATACCGAACCACGTTCTCTCCTCCAGAGGATACTTCTTTGACAACCCCCGTCGGTACGACAGCGACGATGACCTGGCGTGGAGCATCCCTCCCCAGAATGCATCAGCAAGGTACGAGCATCATCACCACGTCCCTCTAGTAGTGGAATGCAGTTTTGTTACAGCAGCTCTGATCACGGTTTTATATTGACAACGGATAACTATATGTAATGTGATCAATCTTTGAGCTAAGCTAAGCTAACCTGTAGCCTTTAATTAGGAAAAAGAACAAAAGTGTTATCCTCATAAACTTCAGAATTATAATTAGTATATATTTATTTATTAACGCATTGATGTGTTCATCACTTTATGTTGCAGCTGGTCAAATTTTAAACCCTGCTCGCACCTGAGTTTCCAACAAGGAATCAATAAAGTCTCATTTTATTTTGACAGATAATATTTGTATTTTTAATTTGAGTCTAAACACATGATGACAAAAGTTGTCAAATAAAGTTCAGTAAAAAAAACATTATCGCGATACTTCGGTCACAATACGATATTATTGTAACATTTAAACCTGGCGCTGTAACATATTTGATATATTTCTGTAACAGAAAAATATTTACTGTTAAAGTGAAATCAAATAATGTCTCCATCTTTGTTGTGACCAACAACATCCCACCAATCCTACTGAATCTCCTGTAAATACAGAAACATAACGAAACGTTTGTTTTTAACGTTCCAGAAGCACAAAGTAACTTTTATTTGCAGTCGTGCCGTTATGAATTAAAATACAATAGACACAGTTTTGCAACACAGAGCGATATTATGATGTAAACAAATTACTAACACAAACAAGCACAATCATGTAGAAAGTGTTCAGTTGAATAGAGGGAGGATACTGCAGTGAAGTAAAAGCAGTAGAAACGTTGTCACTGGAACATAACCGTGTTTGGTCTCACATGCAGCCTCTCCTCCGACTGCTACGACTGGGGCAGCCGCCACAGCAGCTTCACCGTCCACACCAACGGGGACGAGCAGCGCCTGACCGCCGCCGCCGCTGCCGGAGAGCTCCACCCTTACCCATAATCCCTCTCTTCACTGTACAGCATCACTCTGCACTTTGACACCGATCAGTTATTGTGTTTTTTTATCATCACTGACGTAAAAGTTTGTAGAAGAGAAAAGAGCAGAAAGTTCAGCAGGGCTCCTACATGGGTCAGGGCGTTCACAACGCAAGATACTGACGCTGCAGCGCCCCCCTCAGGCCACTCCAATACAATATAACACTACAGCATCGTTAGGTATAATATTCTGGTGTGTGATTGAAGTCAGAGGTTAAGTCAAAAATATAAAAAAAACTGATCCGCACACAGCATTTTGACTGTAATTGCAAGTGTTAGTCATTGACTGTATATAGACAGACAGACAGACAGTACATGTCCCATCTGTTAACATGGAGGAGGCGGGCTTTATGACCTATACTGCAGCCAGTCAGCAGGGGGCGACAGAGAGGGTTTGGCTTCACTTTAACTGTTCGTTCACACCGAAGGCGAATGGACGCGAACAAAGTCAATGCACTGATGCGAGTAGACACGAATTTGCGTCAGGCAGCGCGAATGACGCGATGCGAATGACGCAAATTTACATGAGTTGAAAAAATGTAACTTCCTCGGCGAAGTCGCGTCACATGGTGTCGCGAAAGCCTATTAACATCGAGATTCTCCTGGCGCCATTGGTAACCATGGAGATAAGCCCCGCTTCCTCTCCTCCATTCCGGAAGCGAAGGACGAATATTCGCCTGTTATCTAAACGTGAAGTTTGACCCGGCGGTCAAACTCACATGAGTAACGCGAGGCGAATATTCACTTTGCCTTCATGTCGGCCATGTTTTCATACAGTCTGTGGTGTGAACGCACTTCACACTAACAGTGCAGGAGCTCTGCTTCATTTACAGACCTGCAGTTTGTCGACGATGTTGTGATGAATGTTTCAGAGACGACTCAGAGGGTCTCACCGACTGTAAAAACAGACTTTAGATTTAGACACACATTTTAAGACAATTTGAAACTTTAATAAAAGTTCATTAAGTTTATTCTTTAACTTTAAACTGAAGCTTTTGAACGAATCAAACTGTCCCGACTGATCTCTGAAAACACTTCTTCTGACGTGTTTGACTGTAAGAGACTAAAGTGTGTAACAGTGAATCCATCATGAAACAAAAACATGCACGTTTGTTGATTAAAGAGAACATCCTGTAAATATCCGTCACCAGACAGCTGAAGACCTCTGTGCTGTTTTAATGTTCAACTCAAAGTATCCAAAAATAACGAGTGACTTGACCCTGGGATGAGTTTAACTTGACTTGTTTTTAATTGTAAAAAATTAATTTCTGATTTCCACATTTATGAAAACATCTGAAGAAATGAAGGTGATAAAAAAAACGTCACTTTCTTCACCTCAGTTTTGTGACCTCAGCTTTTTGTTGATGTTTCAGTAACAATGTTCAGAAAAGTTTAAGCTCTATATTTCTAACAGACGCAGGTTTTGTAAGATATTTGTACAGCTGCAGAGTCTCACTCATCGTGAATCTATTGACTTTTTGTTTGTTGTTTGTGTGTTTGTGACGTGACGACACAGAGAGAAACACTTCAATAAAAAAAATCTGATTTCATGAAAACAAACGAGTCATTTAATAAACGAGTGAAGTCAACGGTTAAAACATTCATTAGGGAGTGTTCATGATACCTGCTAAACACGGGTTAGCATGCCGACGTTAGCATAGCCTCAAAGAGCAGCTAGCATTACTTTAGACCGTTTTGTTGAACTGTTAACTGAGCCAAGCGAGACGTTTCCCGCTGCTCCCGGGCTTAATGCTAAGCTAAGCTAAGCTAACCACGTCCTGATCCCAGCTCTAACTTTGAGGTACTCTTGGTCAGCTCCTTGAGGCTGACCAGTGCCCAGTGTGATGAGCTGTTAGCTCGGATCAGTACCAGGATTTCTCTGATGGACACCAACTACCCACGTTCTGTTTCAGCTGTGGAGCGCCTGTCCATCTGTCTCACTGAGTGACAGTTTCACTGTATCTATCAGGTCACAGGTGGGCTGAGATCTGTCTCACTACAGCGCTATGAAGCCACAACAAACAGATGTTACTGAGATTTAATGACGATAAACAGGCTGAGAGGATGCTGAGAGAACTACATCAGGAGGCAGGTTTGTAAAGAGGCTGAGTTCATGCTCTGTCAGGTCTGTCTGTGAGACGACAAGAACACGACTTTAAAATGAGTGTTTTTTGAATGGGGTTTGGTTTGACAGTTTTCTGACGCAACTTCAGGACATCAGGAAAATCTGATCCTGACACCGTGTCAAAATAAGTTTTTAAAATAAATAATAGTTTGTTTTACCGGTCTTGCTGCTGACTTTGTGCGTGATCTCATCGAGCTTTACTTTTGATCTGAACTCACCTTGACATACCGTTGGACCAGCTGTATATGAGCGCTCCATAGTGCTACTCGGCCGTCTTCAACACAGACATGAGACTAACATTCCTCACACAGAAGGAGAGTATGTTTAAATATCCCTTTAAAACTTAAACACTAATGTCAGAAAAGGTTTAAATGTTCAGAAAGATTTTAGCCAGAAAACGAGTTCAGTGAAATATTTATTCCTCTTTTCAAAGAAATATACTCAACAGGTTCACACATGAACATGGTGCAACTATTTATATTCATAGAGATCTGAAAGAAAAACAAAGAGAACTTTAACTTGTGCTGCCTTTTCCAAACTTTGTAGAAATGTGGATTCAACACGGAGAGATTCTTTAGACTGTTTGTGTCTTTTGTTAAATATCGGTTCAGTTTTAAGGCTGACGAGCGTCCGGCTGCTGGAGGGCATGCAGCGCGCGCGCATGCACACACACACACACACACACACACACACACACACACACACACACACACACACACACACACACACACACACACACACACACACACACACACACACACACACACACACACACACACACACACACACACACACACACGAAGGAAACAAAAACAAGACTTCAGTATTTTGTTCAAACAGACTTTAAAGGCATCTGAAGTCGGATTTGTGAAAATATAGAACTTGATGTTTCAGTAGATTAATCCATCATCTACACCGCTTATCAGGGTCGTGGGAGGCTGGAGCCTGTCCCAGATGTCATTGGGTGAGAGGCGGGGTTACACCTGGACAGGTCACCTGTCAATCACAGGGCTGACACACAGAGACAGACAACCTTTCATGCTCACATTCACCTACGGGCGATTTAGAGTCACCATGAACCTAACGAGCATGTGTTTGGACTGTGGGAGGAAGCCGGAGAACCCAGAGGGAACCCACGCATGCACAGGGAGAACATGCAGACTCCACACAGGAAGGCCCACTACGCCTGAACCGGGGTTCGAACCAGGAACCTGCTAGCTGTGAGGCTGCAGCGCTAAGAAGAAGGAGCACTCCGTCTCAGGCTCTGATATTTGGAATCACAGAAGTATTTAATATTAGAATATTGAATTTCTGTGTTTGATCTAAAAATCAATGTTTAATGAAATGTGGCATTAAAGCACAGGACACGGCCAAACAGAAGCTGCACTTCTATTTTAATGTTATTTTTTAAACTGAAATTGAAATGTTTTTATTTTAAATGTTTTGATTCAATGTTTGCAGAAAAAAAAGCATTAACTTATGTCAGAAAAGTTTGTTATTGTAACATCCTGTTGTCAAACTGCAGAGCCGATCACAGCGTCATAAACAAGCACAAGAAAACAACACACAGAAAACTGTAGGCAACTTAAAAATCTTTGGTCCACCTCAAACTTTTAGAACAAAAGAAAACAACGCCCATCATGACGTCAAAGTCAGCAGTTTGTCTTCCCGCTGCAGCATTCATCATCTTCTTTATACAACTTTATTTAAACAAACACTGAAGCTGAAAGGAAATATAACAACCTGCAGTTCCTCTGACAGCCACTAGGTGCCAACAGCAGCCATACACTGTTTAAAACAAGTGGCTGTAGCCTCTCAGTGCCTTAAACCTGCTTTCTAATGTCCAGCATGTTTTCAGTGGGCACTGAAAAAGTGGCGCCCACTTATTTTAAACAGAGTATGACGGCAACAATATTTATAACCACTGAACTAAAAAGCTCATTTAAAGAAATTTAAGGTTAATATAGAAAACAGGTGACGTCTCACACATTGCAGTCTAACGACGAGGCCCTCTGCCTTCTGCTTGTTTGACGTTGCTTATTTATGTGGTCACATGACAGGACCGTCGCTATCGACACCTCCACCCTCCTGTTGATCTGCCAGCACGCTCTATGAAACCACCACTGTGCTGATCCGCCTCCTGTTTCAAAGGATATATCATTTACAGCGTGAAATTAAAACACTGACGCAGTACGAAAATAAACTCATAGTTTCCTTTTTTAAATAATTCTAATAAATCTGTCTTGATTAAAGTTGTGCTTTAAGACAACATGGCTGAAAAAAAGAAAACTTATTAAATATTCAGCAGCAACTCGACAGACAGAAACATCCAAACAAACAGAATCACCAGTTAGTAACTGCAAAAATCTGCTTCTGGTATCAAGTTTACGGTTATTAAAGGGGATTTATGGGCCTATTTTTAGAAGATATTTTGGCATTAATGACAAAAAGCTACACAAAGTGTGTGAGTGTCTCAGTCGATGTGTTCATCCTGCAGCAGTCAAACAGGCTGTAATGGCTGCAACATAATCCTTGATGGGTCAAAGGTCGTCCACTAAAAGTTCTTGTTGTTTCCACTGACAGGCTCAGGTTGTTATTCTAAGTGTGTGACAACATGACAGAAAGGATCCCTACAGAGATAGACCTTTTTGTTACAGAGGAAGATGCTTGTTTTAACCACACACAGACGTTACATCGCTCTCTGCACACACACCAGACTCCATTCATAAAAACACTGATTTAAGCTCTCAGGACACAGGAGCTGCTGCTCTACTGCTGCCGCAAGTTTTACAGTGTGTTGCACAAATGTTGTGTCGGATCTTAACGATCTATTTAAAACACACTTAGAATAACAATCTGAGCCTGTCAGTGGAAACAACAAGAACTTTTAGTGGACGACCTTTGACCCATCAAGGATTATGTTGCAGCCATTACAGCCTGTTTCACTGCTGCAGGATGAACACATCTACTGGAGACAATCCCAAATCTTTTAGTTTCGTTAAGTTATTTAGACCCCAAAATATACTGAAGAGAAAAAAGGGCCCGGGGTAAAAATAGCGGATTACCCTTTAACTATGGAATCAAGTTATAATCTATTATAAATTAGCTGCATCACACAACTCACACTGTCTTCAGTTTCTCTGCTCATCATCTATTGCTTCGTCCCTTTTGATATCAGAAATATCACATAGCTTCCTAAACGTGCGAGTCTGGGCTCATCTATTTAGATGAACTGAGTCAGTTTATGCAGTATTACAATGTTGTCCCCCTTCACCTGTCAGGAAGGGTCACGGTCAGTTTAAGGTTACATACTGAGTAGAAGTATTTAAAGTGACGCAGGTCTACAGGAAATCTGCAGGCTAACATCCACCAACATGTGGCTAGTAGTAATCAAACAAACACACACACACACCTTGTAGGGAGCGTACATAAATTAGGCCTGAGATGGTAAACACGAGCAGATTGGTCTAAGTCCTCAGGCTTTGAGCGACAAACTTCTCTAAAAACAACAGAAGAAGAAACTGAGAGAGGAAAACAAAAACAGGCAGCAGCGCCCCGACGGCTCCGATGGCTCCGACACACAGCGTCTGTCCCGTCTCAGTCCTCTCTCAGGACAACGTGTCTCTACATCCTTACAGAGGAGCAGTGAAAAGGTCCGACACAGGTTCACAAGAGTGTAGAATCCAACAGGATGTGATGTCAGCAGGGGGCGGGGCAAGCAAGAAAGACAAATGGAACAGGGAAGTGATTTTAGATGCGTTTCCTCAACTCCTTTTAGTCACTTCCTGTTGGACACAATTCGATCAGTGACAGAAGTCTGACTGGTCGCAGTTTGTTCTGTGACATCACTTCCTTCCAGACATTTGGTCACTTCCTTCAGGTAGCGTGACGACCGACCGCCAGACCAAAATTAGTTTAAACGGAAAGAGGTGAAAGTTTACTGGCCGAAGAAAGAGGCGTCAGGAGAAGTTTTCAGAACCTCGAGACTTTTCTGACGAAGGCGAGAGAAGGCAGAAGAGTTAACATTCATGATCTAACAGACCGAGGAGGAGGAGGAGGAGGAGGAGGAGGAGCAGGAGCAGGAGCAGGAGGAGGAGAAGGAGGAGGAGGAGCAGGAGAAGGAAGGGGAGGAGGAGGAGCACAGAGAGAGAGAGGGTGTTGTTGGGTAAACTGCTGATCCTGTTGTCCATGAAAAAGATCTTCTGGGCGAGGATAATTCTGTTGCAGTTGTGGGCTGGCTCCGCCTACTGGCCAGGTGAAGCATCACTTCCTGTTACCTTTTCTCCTTCAGCAGCAGGCGGAAGTGGTGCAGCTGATGTATGCTGGTGGACAACCTGAGGGGGGAGAAAAAGGAATCACAGACCCTCATATAATAAGATAGTGATAAAACAATGTCTGTCTGCCAACAGAGGGCGCCACCTGCTGCGAGTCAGAAGGGCAGAAACTTTATTTTAAAGTTCCTTAAAAACACATTTAAAACTTTAAAATACTTTAAAAATAGTATTTATGTTGTATAAAAGGTTTGTTAAAGTTTCTTCCTCATTAAATTGTGCTTCAGCTTCTGTCTGACGCAGCTCTAGTGGACGTGAAACAAACAATAACATCTGTTATCATGCTCCAGTGTTTAGTTGTAGCTTTTGTAGTTGGTGGAGGGAAGCTCCAGGGTCACTATGCTAATGCTAACTATGCTAACTCTCTCTCTGTGCAGACATGTCTGCTTATGTTCACTGGAGGTTTCAGGTGTCTTTGCTGCGTTTGTTGTGCATGAGACAGAAAACACACGAGGGGATCTTTAAATATTTTAAATCAGCGAATAAATCAAACGTCGACGACGACCCTGATTATGAGACGTGGTTCAATATCTTTTAGATTAAACTGTCAAATAAAATAAAATAACTCATTAACCATCAGAGTGAGGTCTATTTATAGATCAGTCCTGAAGCAGCTGGATGACAGCTCTGGTGACGTGCAGACCTTCGTCCTGTGTTTCAGTAACACTCTCACACACTCTGCTGTCAGTCTCTTGAAGCGGCCGCTTTGAGGACCACGGCACGATTTTCTCTGTTAGCATCTGTTAGCTAAGACTGTTAGCATTTTTAAGACGGTCTTTTTCTGCTTGACAGTTGTTAAATGACTCTGCTGTATTGATAACCATCATCTTAAATCAGCATCATCACTCCGCCTCAGTTGTTCGTTAACTCGGCCGACTTTTGAGCGATTTGTTCCGGACGATCACCGTGTCTCTCCATCTTTCACCCCCCTGGCTCTGTAGCTGTGAGTGACGGCTGGCCTCGCTCACGAGGGGTACACAGGCTTTACAGAGAAGTGGCGCCATCTCCTGTTTAGAACGTATATTGACATTTAAAAGTCTGGACCTCGAATATAAGACGATCCCACTGTTTTAGATGCATCTCAAGGAGACTTATATTCAGACCAATACGTAGTTCTTTTCCTTCTGCGTTTATTTATCTTGTTTGTTTCCGTTCGGTTGCATTTCTGTGTACATTTAGTTTTAGTTTGTTTTTATTTGCGCTCTGTGTTTTTCTGGTTTGTACACGCGGCTTTATAACATTTTTTATCTCACCTCACCTGCGCGGTTTATTTAGTTCTTCATAAATACTGTCGGTACTCTAAACGATGATGTTTGAGACATTTTTTCAAAATAAAAGATCCAATGTGAAGGCCTACATACGACCAATCGCTGGTTAGCTGCAGTATAACATAACTTGCCCTAACAGATTTTTTCGGGCTGCAGCAGCCAGCAGCAGCGAGCATACCTGCTGAAGCCGTTCAGTAAGGCCACGATCTCCTGCCGGGTCAGCTGGAAACCTTTAGACGGGCTGTGTTCCGGAAGTTTCTGGATCTCCTTCTCAGAGAAGAGGATCTTCAGAGCGGTGCCGAGACCCTGAGTCTGCAGGAAGCACAGGAGAACTGTGAGACAGCAGGAATACAAGTGCACAACACCTCATCCTAACAAAGAAAAAAGACTGATTGTATCCGAGTGAAAACAAATAAAGATATGTACAGATCAATGTGTCAGAGTAGAGACAGACCTGCAGTTTACCCCACAGGCGACATTTACTGCAGCCGACACAGTCCATGATCCTGGAGATGTTTTTAAAGTGCAGCCTGAACTCCTCCTGAAGAACAAAGACACGAGTTAAATGTTAATCTGTTTAGACCAGACGTGTAGAGAGTGAAAACCTTGTGAACATCTGAAGAGCGTCGAAGAACCCGTGAAACTGCTTCATTAAGAACTGAGTTTAATTATCTTTACATTAAGAATACAGCCTTTAAAACGTGTAGTTAAAACAGTCGCTCACAGGAGGGACAGGAGGGGCAGAGCGAGGGCAGATTGTGCCGTTCTCTTTGATGCTTTAAAGAATTAAAACACCTTTGACCTTTGAGCTTCAAACTCTAATCAGTTCCTACTTGAGTCAAAGTGGACGTGTGATGAAGATGCATCCTCGAGGCGTTCCTGAGATAACATGTTTACAGGAATGGGACGAACGGATGGACACCCTGAAAATCCGCCCAATTTTTGCCCTCCAAACAAATAACTAACCGTTAGCTAATAAAAAACAAACACTACTTAAGATTTTGGTTTCACCTTTAATGTCATGGCTTCTATTTTGTGTCCGGCGAACATGGACTTCTCGTCAAAGTGCATGGGGAAAGCTCTGGAAGACAAGAGGAGACGTGAGCGGCAGGAATGTGTGCCCTGGAACATTTCTGTGTTTGAATGCAGAGTAACAGCATCACTTGTCCTGGTCGGTGTTTGTCACGAGATGACAGAAAATCCATCCAACATTAGTTTAGACGTCACGTTCTTACTTGATCTCGTTGAAGACCTGCAGCAGCAGCTCCTTGGTGGCCCCGTCCTCCTGCGCGTTTCCGGTGTACAGGTTGATGAAGGCTCGTTCGAAGTACGGCGCCACCTTGTAGAGCGCCCGCAGCTCGATCAGGTACAGGAAGTAGAGGTTCTTCAGCCGCCGCGTGCCCTCGCCCTTCGTCTCCGCCGTGTCAAAGCGCTGCCGGAACTCCTGAACGTTTGGACCCCAGACTGAGCGACCCCAACCCTCTGAGGGTCAAACACCACCAACAACCACAGGTTACACAGGATGCACATTTTATCAGCTTACTTATAGATTTATTACAACACCCAGACAAAAGACAAAAGTACAAACACACAAAGTGTCTGTGAGAACGATTTTATCACATTTGTTTTACTTGATTGTCAGAATTTATTGCTTCTTCAAATTAAAGTATTTTTGAACTACTGCCTTTTTTATTTTTTACATATTTGTGGCTTTAAATGACTAAAACGTTCAAACAGTGTGTGAACGTCTCTAGCAGATGTGTTCATCCTGCAGCAGTGAAACAGGCTGTAATGGCTGCAACATAATCCTTGATGGGTCAAAGGTCGTCCACTAAAAGTTCTTGTTGTTTCCACTGACAGGCTCAGATTGTTATTCTAAGTGTGTGACAACATGACAGAAAGGATCCCTACAGAGATAGACCTTTTTGTTACAGAGGAAGATGATTGTTTGAACCACACACAGACGTTACATCGCTCTCTGCACACACACCAGACTCCATTCAGAAAAACACTGATTTTAGCTCACAGGACACAGGAGCTGCTGCTGCAAACAAAACTAACTGATCGAGGCAGCAGCAGAGCAGCAGCTCCTGTGTCCTGTGAGCTAAAATCAGTGTTTTTCTGAATGGAGTCTGGTGTGTTTGCAGAGAGCGATGTAATGTCTGTGTGTGGTTTAAAAACATCACCTTCCTCTGTAGCAAAAAGTCTAATTCTGTCTTTACACTTACATAATTACTTTTGACAACATGAAACTTCTTGTTCAGCTGCTGGTGATCAAACAACATTAGAGATGTTCGGCTTTTAGTTAATATGTCAGCAATCTAGGCTGAGACTCAAATAACATCAACCAGCATCATTTATTTTCTATCACTGCAAAATAAAAATCCTATATATTCACATCGAGTCTGGTTGTAATGAAAACCTGCAGTACCTCAGTGTCACCTGGACCTCTCTTTGAGATACTAAATGAGCTTTATGAAGGTGAGTGTGTCGTACCGTCCAGCAGGAACTCGGCACACAGGTGGATGTTGATGCTGCTGTGGAGGCCTGAGATGAGTCTGTAGAAAACTCTCTTCTCCAAACACAGACCTGCAGAGACATTGTTTTTACATGTATTAACCCATAATAACCCAAAAGCATCGATAAAGCTTCAGGCCACACAAACTTCCCCGCTGTGATCATCTTCGCATGGTTTTGTTTTTATCGTCCATTTGTCTATAAGCCTGTGCAAGCAGACAGGAAGGAGTAGCTGAAGACTTAATAAAGTAATGAAGGTAACAGGCATAAATGCTGGTTTTTAATCCCTTAAATGAGTGAAACTTCATATTTTTAAATTATAACTTATTCTTCTAAACTGCAACAGGAAGCAGCACAAAGTAAAGACGCAGTGGATGTGTCACAGAAACACCCCTTTCCCCCAAACTTAGCGCGTTGACACAGGTTTTTCAGACCCGGGAAGACCCGCTAATAAAGGCTGATTGTCTCTTTTCCCATTGCCAGTGAAGTGCACTCCTTTTGGTCTCTTTTCTGCTGCGTCACCGCCTGACGTCACAAACGTGCCGGAGACAGGGTTAGTCAACAATAGTACACACAAAGAACAGCAGCATGGAGGCCAGTTACGGTTGTTAGGCGTTTATTGTATCTATTACTCATTCAGTCTGTTTATCAAACTCTGTTTGATGTGCTGTGCGCGTCATAGCATTGTGCTGGAAAGGGGGCGGAGATAAGCGCGTCGACGTGGGTTTTGTGTTCCCATCGATGCCGATCGGAGCCGAGGTGATAATTACCCAGGTCGACTGCAGAGTCATGTGACCCGGGTCTGAATGCTGATCGTAACCTTTCCCACTAAACAAAAAGTGCCAGGCGGTTTTTTGACCAGTGGGAAAGGAGCTGAAGTGACCTTGAAGTGCAGCAGAAATATGTGAGCAGAAAAGATAAAAGCACGAGGAGGAACTCACCTTCGAGCCAGTTGTAGAAACCCTCTCCTGCAACGAGAGCCGCACGAGACAGAAAAGATCAGTTTCTAACAACACCCCTAAAAACTAAATCATGTGAAGACAGGTTAGATTTTACTCACCGTCGTCGTCTCCTGAACACACACACAGAGACACACACACAGAGACACACACAGAGACACACACAGAGACACACACAAAGACACACACACACAAAGACACACACACACACACACACACACACACACACACACACACACACACACACACACACACAGAGACACATACACACACACACACAGAGACACAGAGACACACACACACAGAGACACACACACAGACACACAGAGACACACACACACACACACACACACACACACACACACACACACACACACACACAGAGACACACACACAGACACACAGAGACACACACACACACACACACACACACACACACACACACACACAGAAGAAAGCTGTTAGATCCGATTTATTCAGAAACACACACACAGATAAACACACTCAGGCATGATGAGCAGCAGCTTCAAACAGCAGGTCTGTGTAAATATGTTTTTAGGACGGCCATATTTAAAAAAACATGAAGCACAAAAGAGCGTTGGTGAACATTTCCTGTGTCAGGCCTGTGAAGCTTTGAATTTAAATGTGTGAACGAGGCAGCTCTTTGAGGTGCCCCTTTCTTAACTGTGCAAATTATGAAATATTGCTTAGATTAAGAACTTGTTTATGCTACCTGCCATCTTTGTGACAATTTAACTGCTTTTTTTCTTTGATAAATATTTGTAATTTTATTTTAAAAATAAACAATAATTTCTGAAATGACTCAATGTCATGTAAACAATCAGAAGGTTAAAATGTGGACAGACTTTTTCATGCTGGTAAATTATCACTAAGCGACATCTGTGCATTATGTCAACGTCCTGGGTTCAACTTCCTGTCTCACGTGAGGCATTCTGGGTAAAGATTAGAGATATGAATAATAAAGAGCTTCCGTTATCAGGCTGAGGTTAACAAGTCTGCTTCTTCTTCTGCTTTAACATCACTCAGTCACACGGAGCCTCTTATCAGCATGAATGTGGACAATGAAAAACTATCTCCTCCTTCATACGGTTTGTTTTGGGACTTATTATCACATAAAAACTGTGGCAGGAGGGACAAATAAAACTAAATATATACAGCTGTGGAAAAACTAAGCGCCCACTCCTAATGTTCCTTAAATCAGCATCTCTCTCTACATGTCACGGCCAGCCCAATCCGGATGTGAACACCATTAAAACCTCCTGAATGTGATCAAGAGGAAGATGGACGGTCATCGAACAAAGCCGAGCTGCTCCGAGAGCGGCCTCACGTCACCCAGCAGCACTGAGACAGACCGGAGGGGAGCACGCAGAGAAGCATGAGAGCTGTGATTAAAAACCAGGTTATTCCACCAAACACTGACCTGTGACCTCCTCCTGAGTGAAAACATTCGTATTCTGTCGTTTAAACTTGTTTTCTTTGCATTATTCCAGCTCTGAAAAAACCTTTTGGTTTCTTAACCAACCGACATTTACTGCAAATAAAAGAGCTCACCGAGAATATTTGGTTTGTTAGGAGAAGAAATGTTTACAGTAGAACTAAAGTTTATTTGACACAAATAATCTCTAATAAATCTCCATAAAATACAAATTCTGAAAATAAAAAAAATCTGAATCCTTTTTTAAAGATTATTTTTTGGCCTTGTTTGCCTTCACTGACAGAGGACAGTGGGCAGTGTCGGAAACATGGAGAGAGAGTGAGGACGGCGAGGGGCTGAGGGTGATCCGCACCGAGGACTGTAAGATTCAGCTGCTGAGCTAAACCGGCGCCTCATAAAGTCAGAACTGACTTCAATTTCAGTTTTTGGATTTGAAACTGAGAATTGTGACTTTCATCTCTGATTTTGGACTTTTTTTACTTCAATTTTTTTCTTCTTCTTGAAATTAAGTCACAATTCAGATTTTTAACTCAAAATTCAGAATTGAATCTGAGACAACAGATTTTAAATTCAGAAATCTCAGATTAAAGTCTGAACTCTGAGTTAACGATGAAAATTCTTTCTTTAATCTCAGGATCTCGATTTAATCTGCTGAATAGAAAAAGGATATAATCCAAGTTTAAAAATACAATCAGATTATTGAAAATAATCGCAGAGCTCTGACATTAATCTCTGTTTTTTTTACTCAAAATTAAACTAGAGATAAAGTCAGATTTTTGTATTTTCTTAACTTAAATTATACAGTCTATATTTTTTCTTTTCTACTGAACTCAGAATTCTGAGATTAATACCAGAAAGAGTTTAAACTCAGGATTACATATTTTTCACGTGTCCCTAAAATCTGTTCTAAATGAAGAAATAACAAACCAAATAAACAAGGATGAAAAAAATCACTCAGGTGGTGTCACTTAGGAAGTATCTGCGCTTCAGGACTGACAGCAAATAATAAAGTAGGGCTGTCACTTTTCATCACTCGAACGATGTGATCGAATTCCCAATTGAAGCACAGACAAATTAGTCATCTGCTGTCTGCTGAGTCCCAGAATGCCATCACGTTTAAAGTAGTTGGGTTGTTACTGTTTGATATAATGCCAACCATCACGTTTAATTCGTTGGAACCTGATTTTAGGGAAAAGTGACAGCCCTATAATAAAGTCATAAACACCTTCCTTTGATATCTACAAGCAGCTGGACGTAAACTTGACCATCTAAAATATTACAACACAATCTGATACCAGCCCTCATTACTTCACGGGAGACCTTCCAGGAGCAGAACTGTCACAACAACAGAACTTTTACTTTGATGAAACTGTAAACTGAGCCGTTATTGACTCACCTCTGCTCGGAGCCAGAGGGTTCAGAGGTCGGTACACTGATCTGGGCCTGTCCACAAAAACAACATTATTAACAGATCATTGATCATCACAGGGTGAGCGTCAAACTGGCAGGAGGCTGATTTTCAACAAATAAAACTTTCATCATTTAAGATAAGATAATCCTTTATGGATCCCCAGGGGGGAAATTTCTGCCAAATAAACCTTTCTAAGCTGTCTGAAGAATGAGACTCAGGACCCTAAAACACTAATAACACATCTTTGTCAATATTGTTACTCTAAGTGTCTGACAACATCACAGAAAGTGTGTGTGCGTGTCTCACTTGAAGCAGTTTTCCTCGTAGATGCTGTTCCAGACTCTCCAGGCTGAAGGACCCTTGTATCCAGTGAATCGCTCCGGGTTCAGCAGCAGATCCACATATTCAGAATCTGGGGAAGTTTCATCTAACACACACACACACACACACACACACACACACACACACACACACACACACACACACACACACACACACACACACACACACACACACACACACACACACACACACACTTTAATGACCTCAAGGTGGCGCTAGACAGGAGGTCATGGCGTCATTAACATCTAAAGGAAAGCGCTCGGTTTGTTTCATGAAGATTTACACATTAGATTCTGATATTTCCATGTCGGTGGTGTTAGGTTAAAGGTCAGGGAGGTCCGTGAACATGATTTGGATTCACCCTCTGGGGAGCAGAAATGACAACGATCCATTTGATGGAAATGTGGCCTGAGCTTGTGTATGAGTAAAGCCTCACCATCCAGCTCACAGAAGTGGTCCTGGGCATCGTCGTGTCTCGCCCAGTCAGCGAACGCCTCTTTGCTCTGGTTACTGAAACAGGAAGTAAAACAAACTTCATCAGCCACAGAGAAAATTATTATTAGAATTATTATTATTATTATTATTATTAGAGTTATTAGAATAGACTAGAAAAAGCCGGGTGTTGCAAACTAGCAGACACTATAAACACTAGGATACTTGCATTGGATGGCTGTTCTCAGTTTGTCTATGTATATTGTATCTGTCCCTATCAAATTAAACCTAAATAAAGAAATAAAGTTCAAACAACTGATTAAAACAGTAATTTTGGTCATTTTGAACCTGGGCCCTATTATTTTAATATTTTGAGGTCTAAAGGACTAAAAGGTGACAACATTTTTGGTATCGCTGCAGTAGATGTGTTCAGCCTGCTGCCATGAAACGGGCTGTAATGATTGCAATGTTATCTATGGGGGCAAATGTGACTGATCAATGTAAGTAAGTGTGTGACAACATCACGGAAAGGATCCCTACAGAGATTTTTGTTACAGAGGAAGATGATTGTTTTAACCACAAACAGACGTTACATCGCTCTCTGCAAACACACCAGACTCCATTCATAAAAACACCGATTTAACCTCACAGAACACAGGAGCTGCTGCTCTACTGCTGCTCGATTGTTAGTTTGCGTTATTGTGTGTTATATATATATGTTACACAAATATAGCGCTGGACACAAGTTAACTGCTTGAAAAGACCACAATAACACAAACTAACTTCCAAATTAAAGCAGCAGTAGAGCAGCAGCTCCTGTTGTCTGTGAGCTTAAATCAGTGTTTTTATGAATGGAGTCTGGTGTGTGTGCAGAGCGATGTAACGTCTGTGTGTGGTTAAAACAATCATCTCCCTCTGTAACAAAAAGGTCTATCTCTGTAGGGATCCTTTCTGTCATGTTGTCACACACTTAGAAGAACAATCTGAGCCTGTCAGTGGAAACAACAAGAACTTTTAGTGGACGACCTTTGACCCATCAAGGATTATGTTGCAGCCGTTACAGCCTGTTTCACTGCTGCAGGATGAACACATCTACTGGAGACATTTTAAACCTTTCAGTACCTCATCATTTATAACACATCAGCCTCTGTCTGACCAACTCTGAGGAGGTTAAAGGTTTATTCAGTAGCAGCTATAAAGACTGTATCACGTTCACTCGGTGAATACAGTGTGATACGGAGCTTATAAAATGCGGTGAGTTAATAAAAGAGGCCGGGAAAGAGAAATAGATCAAGGTCATGTTGTGGTGTATCCTATTTAAAACTATAAAGAACACAACATAGAATTAACAGAAAATAATCCAGATTTAAAAGCAATAGATCAGAATAATGAATCTGTGTGTTTCTTCATTGACTCCTGCCGTCTGAACGTGTGATGACCCTGCACATTTTCCACACACGCTGCAGTGAAGGTCAGTCAGCTGAATGCTGGGAAACGTCCAGCAGCTTCCTCTCAGACGCTTGTAAATGTTTGACCTGGTTACTATCAGACACTGAGGCTGCTTTGCATTTTGAAAATGAGCTGCTGGCTGCAGATAAGACGGACAGGAGGAGGTCTGTGGTGTCACCTCAGGGTGCTGTTGATGGCGCCCAGTTCTTTGGCCTGTTCACACTCCGTCATGTCCGACACTGTATTTGCAGCCTGGGTGTACTGCAGACAGAGAGAGAAGGTCAGTTAGAGGGATAATCATATAGTCTCTACACAGAGTTCTAATTATCTTTGACATTATTAACCCTCTCCTGTAGAACTTTAAAATAATATAAGCTTTATCTTAAAAGCAGAAAGGAATCGACAATCACTTCATCATCATCTTTAATTTGATGTAAAGTATGTGGCATTTGGAGCTTTTACATGGAGTTAATAAAAGTATTTAAAAAAACCCTGAAAAACAACAAAAAGCACAAAAAGTTTCCTTAAAACCAAACAACTGAACACACCAGACTCCATTGACAAAAGGAGTAATTTTACCTCGCAGTTCACTGGAGTTGCAGGTCTACCTCTGCCTTAACTGGTTTATCTTATTGTGTTACAATGTGTTACAGAAACATTGTGTTGGATCTGAACTATCAATTTAAATCACCAAAGACACAGAAAAACACATGAAAACTAACCGATCAAGGCAGCGGAAGAGCAGCAGCTCCTGTGTTCTGTGAGGTAAAATGGCTGCTTTTGTGAATGGAGTCTGGCGTCTTTGAAGAGAGCGATGTAACGTCTGTTTGTGGTTCAAAAAATCATCTACTTCAAAACTTTTTGTACCTTTAAATGATTTAGAACCCAAAATAAAAACAAATGGGGCTAAGTTTAGAAATCTAAAATCTTACTAAACGGTACGATTCATGACCTCCTGCAGCCTGAGACTTCCCTCCCACTCTGCTGAGCCGGCACATTTTGATGACCTGAGTTTCCTGGCTGACGGTCAGTGAAACAGACTGAGACGAGTGCAGATGTCCGAGCGCTCCGGGGTCATAAAGACAAACATCAGGCTGCGAGCCAGGAGCGGGCAAACACTCCGTCCTCAGGCTCTACGTGGAGACTATCAGGCCTGATAAGACGAGTGGTCCGACAGTTTACAGAGTGTGTGTTGAATCAGCTGATGAGATGGAAAGTGCTGGAACAAACGCAGCTGGTCCTATTAAACATGTGATTAAATCAGTCTGAGGCTGCGTTTACAGCTTGGTAATATTCTGTATCTTTCTTAACAACAGTGACTAAACGGATTCACACAGCGGCCATGTTCCTGTGACGTCACATTCAGAGCGGAAAGCTCAAACTCTGTTATATGTTCCAGGTTGCAAGAAGTGAATCTGAAAATTGATATAATTTCACCACTTCCTGATTGATCACTTACTGAAAAGACAATTGCTAATGAAAATTCAAGCCATTCAAGTTAAAACAACATATTTGATCACTTATTAGCTACTATTAGACAACAGCTAACATTAGCATTTAGCCACTTCTCGGCTAACACTACGGTTAGATAGTGTTACACCATACGAGAGGAAAGGCCTAACGTCCTTGCTAACGGTAATGTTCCAATTAACTAGCTTTTTGGCTAGCTAATTTATTAGCATGGCCTACCTAAATAAGCTGACAAACTATCATTGCAGCAACATTAGCAACACATTTCTGAACACACAGCAGTGTCGAGTCAAGTCACCAAAGAAGAATCCGAGTTGAGTGCCCAATAACTAAGTCGAGTCTGAGTCGGTTTAATTATGTTAAATGCTAAGCTGAGCTTTAACTCGCCATCCTCTGTGAGTGTCCATGTTTATCCTGTACTGTTTAAACTGTGTCTGAGGCACAGAGAATCAAAAGCTCCCCTCAGTCCTGTTAGATCTGGAGCCTTACAGTTTAATTTCTGTTTATGTTTAATACTGTTTTTTCATTAAAGTTCTGGTACAGCTTGTGTGGCACAACTTTGGCTTCTTTTGTTAAGAAGGATTTCATTCAAAGTATATATTTTAAAGCTGACGAGCAGCTCTCTTCAGCGCTCTGAACTCAAAATAAACAGATGTGCTGTTTTTATATTTATTGATATAAACTGATGAAAATGATAAAATAACTTCATCGTGTTTGTAAAAAGTCTGACTTCTTGTTTTTCAGGACGTGACAAACAAACTTTTAAGATGCTTGTTTTTTGAATGGAGTTTGGATCAGCCTTTTATAACGTTACAGACGCTCTTTTCTTAGTTTTCTACAATCGATCTCAAAACACACTTTGACAGACTGTCTTTTGAGCCTTCCTGTTCTCAGTGGGCTGCTTTATTACTGTGCTTATGTCTTCCAGTGTTTTGTTTCTTGATGTTTTATTCATTCTACACGTGTCTTTTATATCTTGTTTGCGTTTCCTATGTTTTGTTTATTCCCTGTGTGGATGTTCTTAACTCTTCTGCAAATGGTTTTTGGCTTCGTACAGCACTTTGTAAATGTGCTTTATAAATACATGTATTATTAGTATTATAATGTCTTTATGTCACTGTGTAAAATATGAAGCCTCCAGACAGCTTCCGTTTTTGCCTTCATTTCTGATTCAACATCTGGACGTCCGTGAAGTCAGCAGAAGCTTTAGAAGGCTTTATGAGACAGCGTCAGCGTAGTTCATGAGAAGGACGAGTTTTCACGTTTTGTGTTTAAACACAAACTATTACAAATGATCATGGAGTACTGGAGGCAGAAAATCACTTTGTTTCAGTTGCAGTGCCAGAACTTTGAGAAACCCTGTATTAACAAAGAAGCCTAACAAAGTTGTCCAGCGCAGCCACACAAGATCTTGGCTGGAATAAAACACACCTGTAATCATGGATATTTAATTACCTGTGTTAATTATAAGCAGTGCCAGGCGCAAGTTCTCCTGACTTTGTGTTGATTTGTATCAAATGGCTAAAAAGTGACAAAACAGCATGTGACAAACACAATAATAAAACTCAAACCTTTAGATAATCAGCAGTGCTATGTGTAAATTCAGGTCCATGTTGTCTAACAGAAGACAACACCAGACACAAAGGATTATGGGTAATACATAACTAATACTGAGGCTGCTGCTTAGTTTTGACTCGCGGTGCGACGAAAATTAGAATTTAACTGCTGTGCGCCGACATATCATCGTTTTCGTCGTTGAGCCATCTCACATCTTTACAAAAGGTCGACGGCTGATGCAACACCATCGCGTCCTAAAGCTTCTAAAGCCTGGGAGCATTTCACCCTCAACGCTGCAAAGAAAAGGATCGGCTGCTGGATCTGTATGTCTCACCTTGTTGTAGTTCCCAGACTTGATGCCCACTGGGATCTTACTCTGTAAACACAACAACCAAACAATAAGAGACAGCTTGTTTCTGCTTTAAACGTGTCTTTCATTGTTCCTATTGCTTTTATTTATACTTATAGATCTACATCTTTGAGTTTTTTTTAGGTTTTATTATTATATATCATTAAGCAGGTCTGGGTGACCTCTGACCTCTGGACAGGGCTCCACATGGCAGTCTTTGATGGCACAGTGTCCGTCGTCGGGCCAGAAGGGACACGGTCGCTTCAAGTTCACCTGGAGAGGAGTCAGAAAACATGTCAGAGTGGAGTCACGCTTCTCTCAGTGATCAGATGTGTGTTTTTATTATTTTAATATTATAATTAAATAGTTTTTATTATTATAAAACAGACTGTAAACCCGTCTGAGGCACTGTGGGCTGAGATAACACTGACAGAACTTGAACCAACTTCTGAATCTACTTTTGTGTCTCCTCATTTCTACTGAAATCGTCTTTTTTATTGTGTGACTTTTAAGTTTTAAATGGTTAGTTCAGATCCAATATGATATTTGAGTTACACACAATAACACACAAAACAACAAAAAACACTAAAACGTTGTAAATAACTGTCCTTGAACCCACCGTTTCAACACACCAGACTCCATTGACAAAAACAGTCATTTTAACTCACAGAACACAGGAGCTGCTCGTCTACTTCTGCATCAGGTTTTACAGTGTGTTGCACAAATATTGTGTTGGACCTCAACTATCCATTTAAAACACCAGAGACACACAATAACACAAGCAAAAAAATAAACAATTGAGGCAGCAGCAGACCAGCAGCTCTTCAGTTCTGTGAGGTAAAATCAGTGTTTTTATTAATGGAGTCTGGTGTGTTTGCAGAGAGCGATCAAGGATTATGTTGCAGCCATTACAGCCTGTCTAACTGCTCCCAAACAAACATGGCGACACTTTTCCCTCACATCCTTCACCATTCACCATTAGACTAACAGCAGAATAAACCCAAACTATAACTTTAATAACAGAGTTAATATTTTTACAACGTTTCACAGTTGATTTGTCACATAAAGCTACAAACCTCAGCAGATATGTGAATACCAGTTAGACAGGCTGTTAGGGGAAGTATTCACTGAACACATCTTTCTCTGCATCCGTTCATTAACTTCAGTTACAAACGTGTTTCACAACATTTCAGAAACACATCAGTGAAGCTTCCTGTTGAACAACAGCCTCGTAACCCTGCAGAGCAAACTCAAACAGCTAATGCTACTAAATGCTACACCTGCTGCTGTGTTATACATGACGTCTGCTCTCTAGGTGCAGCAGGTGGACACAAAGTGCACAGCCAAGCATCTGCACGGACTGGTTCTTTGTTTAAAATTAGCATGAGCCTGAACGGCAGGGAGTGTCCCTTTCAAAGTGCTGTTTACAGCTGCAGACTCTGTCGCCGTGACTACCTGTGTCAGCAAAACCAGAGGAGAGAGACGGCAGATATGTGACAAAAAGTTTGAACTGGTTTTCAACTCAATTCTATTTTCTTATGAACTGATTTTCAGCTTGTTCAATTACACAATCGTTGAAAGTGAGTAGAAACAAAATGAGGAAACGCAGATGAGCTGAGCCACAGTTCCTCAAAGTAAAAGAAGAAACAGATCAGATTGTGGAGCCTGAAATAAATCAGATTTCTAACTTTATAAATCTTTTTCTCTGCAGCTCTTACTCTGTAGTATCTGAAGAAGTCCTTCTCCGTCAGCCTCTTGATTCGAGGGTAAATCTTGAAGTTGTTGAAGACGTCGATGCTTTCCACGTCACAGAAGCAGTCGTCCAGGACTCCGGTCAGCTGCAGCCGAGCACAAACAGTTTTCATGAAACAACACTACTTTTTATTTCAGCCATTGCCAATACTACTTTACAATTTGAGTTTATCTCTCTTCTATTGGTATTCTTTCAGCAGGTGTTAGTAGTCTTGTGATAAATGTATGTCAATAAGATGATACATTTTGTGGAGTTTTTTTTTGCTTGTGCATGAAGAACACACTCGAGGACACGCCCACTTCCTGCAGAAGGTTCACTAGTGAAATTAAACTACAAGAGCTTAAGTCGCCTATAACAGGTTTTTCTTCTTTTCTTTTAAGGTTAACATAACTAAACTAATAAAAGACATTTTGGTGCTGTTAGCCGATCTGCTGCTAACATTAGCGAGCTTGTTTCTAGCTGCTCTGCATGATCTGAGGTTTACATTCTTTCTGGTTCATAATTCACAAGGATTTTAACGGGAGCAGCAGTATGTGTGGATTTTTTCCAGTCCAAAACATTGACCAGGTAAGTAAAACCAGTAAAAACACAGAATCAGGCAGCCTAATGCTGATGCTCCTCTCGGTTCGTCCCATCCCCCGGAGGAGCGCCCGTTCATCTGTCTGTGCTGAGTCTCAGTCTCACTGTAAACAGGAAGTTACACAGAGGCTGCACTCTGGCTTACTGCAGCGGGATGAAGCCCAAACAGAAACAGATCTTCTTGTGATCGACTTTAATTAACGGCTCTTCAGTTTGCTGAAAGAACAACATCATGATGCAGATTAGGAACAACATGAAGCTTTGTCAGGTCTGTCCTCAAGAGGAGAAGGACACTACTGTAACATGAGACGGAGGGCGGAGCCATCGTTTATGATGCATTCAGGGAAGTCAGGAAATCTAAACACTAAATTGCTTTCATGACACAGCGTCGCGCAGATTTATCTCAAGTTAAAGTTTTTTATTTTTTATTTATCTATCTTGACTTGCTCTTTTGTCTTACTGCTGTAACACCTGAATTTCCCCCCTGAGGATCAATAAAGGATTATCTTATCTTATATGTTTGATCTAGAACAGATTGTAGCTGTTAGCATGCAGACGTCTGTTTATAGAGATTAATAAGAAGATAAATCGTTGTCAGATGATGCTGATGGGAGCTGTGATGTCATCACGGCTCATTCCGCCTGCCTTTGCTCTCCACTATGATTCGATTTGTCTGTTTTTTAAAGTAAATTCTCTCTGTTTGTTTTTATGTTTTTATGCCTTTTAAAGCACTTTTTTGCATTTGCTTGTATGAACGGTGATGTATAAATAAAGTTCCAGGGACAGAGAGACGGCTGCTGTCGACCTGCACGTCCATACATAATACATCCACCTGCACCGTCACCTGAAACCCACAGGTCACACGAGACTCAGACGTCCGTCTGATCAACACAAACGTTCAGATGTTAAACTGAGACAAATGTGTTTGACCTGCGCAGAAACTAAACAACCACAACAATGTCAGTCTGAGGACTTTAAGGAGCTCAGCAAACACAGGAAGGCGTTAAAGGTGGAGCTGCTCACACCCACAGGAGGCTTATTAATTAACCAGGTAACTGACCATCACCTGAAGGCTCAATCCACTGTACACCTGGTTCAGCTGCATTAAAACAGAGTAAAGTGACTGCTGTGAACACAAAGAGTGCATTTCATCTCTCACATGTTTGTCTTGAGTTTGTGCACACATAAATTAGTGGACAAACTTTATATTACAATTAAAACTTGAGTTGCAGCAGTTTACCAAAGTATGAACAAGTAAGATTATCTCTAAACTCTCTGTTTATATTCCTAATTATGATCATGTAACTAATTATGATAATAACAATAATAATAATAATTCTAAAGGTTTCATCAGAGCAAAAGCATAGCACATTTTCTGCAGGGGGGATTAAATGTAAAGCTAATACAAAGACGGGTATAAGCATCGTTTATGAATAAAACACTTTCAAGAATATTTGACCAAAAATGTCTGTTCAGTTATGAGACTCTCTCAGCGGCCTCTCTCGAGGCCGACATCAGATTAATCGTTTGGTCTTTAGTTCCTACAGCCATCGATGACATTAAAAAAATACCACAAAACAGCACGAAACTCAAAGAACTCAAAGAAGTTTTGCTTCACCTGACTGATGAACTGATTAATCATTTCAGCTCTCAAGTGCACATTTAAAAATTATTCTTAATTTATTACACAGTAGTAACTAGAAGTGTATTCAATGCTTCTGGTTTTGTTATTTGCATAAAACAAAGTGTGTTTAGGAGTTGATCATCCAGTAACAAGGTTTTTTCTGCATATTAATTTGACAAACGATGTAATAGAAAGTGTTAGGATGACAAAAAAATCTCGAGCCTTGTTTTTAAAATTTGTCTCATGTCATTATGAATATTCCATTTTTTTCAATTAATTCTTAACAGCAGGTCAAATTAAATGCAAAAACAAACATTTTAATATACATTTGATGGATTAAGTTTCTAAAATAAGGAATTTAAATAATAAATGAGCATCTAGCTGCAAATAAATTCAGTTTCTCTTTAAAATAAGTTAAATTTCACCAGTAGATTTGTTAAATAAAGCACTACCTTTTTTACACTCTAAATAAGCAGTTTTTAAGTTAAATTAAAGGAAAATAAAAACCGCAGACTATGATATGACCAACCATATGGAGCCAGCTTTTGGTGCTGTATGAGCAAAACATAAAGAGTTAGCACGGTCCAACCCTCTCCTTCTCATTTAAACTTCTTTCTGGTATTGCAGTAATTCAGATGTTTGTTTCCTGTTGGTAACAGACAGAGACACCTGGGAAGTCTCAGGCAAGTACAAAACACATCACACAACTCAAACCACAGCTGACCTCTGTGTGCAGCAGTCCCCCGAGCGTCAGGAAAGGTAGGAAGAGGCACATTTCTCTCAGCATGCTGCTGCTTCTGTTTAGTATCTTTACTCCTTCAAATTAAACTTCCTCTAAGTGAACTTGAATCCCATGTGGTTCAGCAGCAACAGCAGCTCTGTCTGTGGGCTGAGCTGTCAATACAGACCTCCAGCCCCACGCCCCGCCCCCAAACAACCGACTGTCAAATTAAAATCCCGCCCCTTTGACGGTTTGTAGTTCTCTTCCAGGGCTGAGGCCATTTTGGAGAGTACGACGGTTGTGGCGCAAAGGACTACAACTCCCATTTGAGGGTAGAAGGCGGGAGCTTTGCCTCAGCCAATCACAACACACCACGCTTTTCTACTCGGTAATGGAAATAACAGCAGCTTAGCTAAAAATCTCGGTCAGAGTCAAAGTTCGGTTAATTTTGGGTATTAATGATTCTTATAATTTGAAGTCGTCATCACCGCTGCTTTCACTGTAAAGCCTCGACATTGGGAAAAATATGTATGAAGTGACGGGAGATATTAACTGGAAACAGCAGGAAGAATGTTTGGATAATATATATTATATATTATACAATAATATATTAATTCGTGTATTATATTTAAAAGTGGTACATTTTGTATTAAGTCTAGCTTGGTAGATAGAAACCGTCTTCATTCGATTAAAATAAAAAAGTTAAAGTTTAAAGAATAAAATAGTAAACGACAATGTCTTCCGTTTCCGGTGTCACTATTAAGACTGGCTTTTATTTTGTAAGTCCAAGAATTTAAAATAAAACAGTAATAATTATTCACACACATCAGAGATGGAGTGTTGCTGCCAGCTAGCATCACTCTCTATTACGCACGTAACCCGTGACGTCACATTAAGAAGACTAGAAAATGCTAGAAGATTTCACTTGTCACGAATGTCACTGTTGTCATATCGTATTTCCACATTTAAAGCTCCTCATAAAATGGCAAACGCCGTAGTAACATTGCATTAAGCTTTAAGGTTACACCAGCACTGTGTTGAGGTTACTTACATGGCAGAAGCAGCTCTGGTCCAGGCTGTCTGTAGCTCTGCTCGAATGCTCGCTGTGCTGCGTTTGTGGCTTTACGTTGTTTTGTTGAAACCAGCCCAGAACAAAGTTCCCGAAGAACCACGCCAACAGTAAAACAGCGAACGCTTGTAAAGTTACCCTCCACATCACTCACTGTGCGGGTTTCCCACCGTGGGGACTATTAAAACAATCAAGAAACAGTTGGACGTCTGTCACCTAAGCTACGACGCTACGGTAGCTTCAGGCTAGCTGAAGTTAGCATCCGCAGGCTAACAGAGGCTGTAAAAATCAGAGCGGGTCGGTGAACCGATCAGTCCGGTGTCTAGAGACCCTCACACGGGCATTAAGACCTCTTACTCCCGTCAAAGAACCGGAGTCATTGCTTTAAGATGGTACATAACTGGAGAAGTTTGAGTTCACCAGCTTCTCCCTTCAGCACGAAGTTAGCGGAACATAAATTGGATTTACTTCCGGTTGTGTTTGCAATTTTCAAAATAAATCTATCAATGTATTCTTTTAATATATATTATGTATTCTTATACTTTCATTTATTCAGATATATACATTTGTAATATTTACATTCATTGAGGTCCAATTTTGTATGGAGCATTTTTAGATTATGGTAATAGGTAAAGGATCTGCCTCTGTCAGAAGTAGGTAGTCACTAGACCTTTACCTCCATTAAGCTCTATTAATGAAAGTTGATTAAGAGTCAAAGAGAACCTTTATGGAATGGGATATATTGTATTTATTTATTTTAGCTGTTTACCAGTATTTCATTACGTAAATGTGAGGAGAAACATAAACTAAGGGAAAAGAGAGTGATGGAGAAAAACATGCAACAAGAGTCTCAAAATCACAAGGCAATCATCACTCCCTCATTACGTCATCATCTGTGTTTTGTGTAAAGCTACTGTTACTAAACTGTGTGTAAAGTATGTACGTAAAAAAAAACAATTCAGCAGCTTAAATATTAGAAGTTGCCACTTTTCCTTGTTTATCATTGTAAACTTTTTTTCACAAGTTGTTTGAAAAAGGATATGTTTTAATGCTTTCTGATGTTTCATACACCCAATTAATCATTCAGTCAATAACTTGAGAAAATGATCGGAAGAATAATTAAAGACGTGTTTTCACATTAAGAGCCACAACAGAACTGGAGTCAAATGGGCTACTTAAAAATGCTCATTCTGATATTGACATTATTTTTAATTGCAGCCCAGACTGTGCGAATGATCATCATAAATATTATACTGAGTTTTAATAAAACATTTGATCAATGCATCCGAACAAATTCTTTGGAAGGTGTTTTATTTTGAAATTGGAATCTTCTACTTCAAATCACGTAGGCTGTGTTCTCTTCCTGTTCCACCAGAGGCGCTCACAGCAGCGCATATCAGTCAGTGCAAAGTTCATCGACAGTAGAAAAGAAGGAAATACAATTGCGACAAGAAAAGTTAGAAATGAAAAGTGCGGACTGACTGCAGGATTGTGGCAGAGCTGAGGAACACTGTTGTTTTGTGCTGACTCGAACGTTTTATTGTTGCATTCGGAATTAACATCTTTAAAAGTCACACTTCAGAATAAACAAGTTAAAAGCAGTCAAACTCCTCCCTCAGTTAAGATGAACCCTGGCTGAGGAAATCAAACCTCACACACTGAGCTGCACGAGAGGCGGAGCGACGCCGGAAGGAGGAGAACGTCGACGTCACAGTCCTGAAATGAAACTAAACTTTTGTCAGAGCTGAAGTCGAGACAAGACTCAGTGTTTCTGTGTGAAGAAAGATCCAACTACGGCCGTCAGCTCTTTCTCAACAAGTGACCCGAATACCGGTGAGTACAGCTGACATTTACTGTGTTTAAGAACGAGCATGAACGCAACACTCTTTCCATGATAACACGGGTCAGATGGATTTCTTATGAAGTGAAACATGACGAGCAGTTATCATTCTTTGATTTCTTTATGTTAAAGATAAATACATGTGTAACAGGACGTTGTATAACGCTTTGACCTCTGTTCTCAGTGTAGAGATGTCTGCTGCCAGCAGTCTTCTGTCTGAAGACCAGTTTCTGTGCTCCATCTGTCTGGATGTATTCACTGACCCTGTCACCGCACCATGTGGACACAACTTCTGCAAAAGCTGCATCGCTGAACACTGGAACACCTGCGACAGGTGCCAGTGTCCCATGTGTAAAGAGGTTTTTACTATAAGACCTGATTTGAGGGTCAACACCTTCATCTCTGAGATGGTCGCTCAGTTCAGAGACAAAGCCCAACAGGAAGCCGGCAGCAGCAGCTCAGAGCAACAAGTGTCCAAACCAGGAGAAGTTCTCTGTGACGTCTGCACTGGAACCAAACTGAAGGCCCTGAAGTCCTGCTTAGATTGTCCCGCCTCCTACTGTGAGACTCACCTGGAGCCTCACCTGAGAGCTTCACGTCTGAAACGACATCAGCTGATCGACCCTGTGGAGAACCTGGAGGACAGGATGTGTACGAAGCACGATAAACTTCTGGAGCTGTTCTGTAAGACCGACCAGACGTGTGTCTGCATGCTCTGCTCTGTTTTAGACCACAGGACACACGAGTTTGTTCCTCTGAAGGAAGAATATGAAGAGAAGAAGGCCGAGCTGGGGAAGACAGAGGCTGACATTCAGCAGATGATCCAGAAGAGACACCTGAAGATTGACGAGGTCAAACGCTCAGTCGACCTCAGTAAGGAAGATGCAGACAGAGAGATAGCAGAAGGTGTTCGAGTCTTCACCGCTCTGAAGGAGTCTGTTGAGAGAGGCCAGGCCGAGCTCATGGACACGATCAAAGAGAAGCAGGAAACAAGAGAAAAACAGGCCCAAGCTTTCATCAAGGAGCTGGAGCAGGAAATCTCTGAGCTGAAGAAGAGAAGCTCTGAGGTGGAGCAACTCTCACGCTCTGAAGACCACCTCCATCTTCTCCAGAGAGTCCAGTCCCTAAACATCAATGAGCCACCACCCAAAGACTGGACAGAGGTCACCTTCAGCCCAAAGTCATATGAGGGGACTGTGGTGAGAGCTGTGGCTCAGCTGGAGGAGACACTCAGGGAAGAGATGAAGAAGCTGCTGGATGCTGAGCTGAAGAGGGTCCAGCAGTATGCAGCGGATGTGACTCTTGATCCTGATACAGCAAATCCATCGCTCATCCTGTCTGATGATGGAAAACAAGTTCATCATGGTGATGTGAAGAAGAAGCTTCCAGACAATCCAGAGAGATTTTCTAAATGTGTTTGTGTGTTAGCAAAGCAGAGTTTCTCTTCAGGCAGATTTTACTTTGAGGTTCAGGTTAAAGGAAAGACTGACTGGTTTTTAGGAGTGGCCAGAGAGTCGATCAACAGGAAGGAAAACACTCCACTGAGTCCTGAGGAGGGTTTCTGGTCTATATGTTTGAGAAACAGAAATGAGTACAAAGCTTGTGCTGACCCTCCAGTCCGTCTCTCTCTGAAGTCTCCGCCTGAGAAGGTGGGGGTGTTTGTGGATTATGAGGAGGGTCTGGTCTCCTTCTGTGACGTAGACTCTGCAGCTCTGATCTACTCCTTCACTGACTGCTCCTTCACAGAGAAACTCCTCCCATACTTCAGTCCCTGTCTTTATGATGGAGGAGAAAACTCTGCCCCTCTGATCATCTCTCCTGTCTCTGTAAAATAATCATATTTCTTATTTCATTTATTGTTTTTCAAGAGATCAAAGGTTCATATTTAGCAGCAACAACATTGATTTTAAATCTTGTTTTTAACAGAATCTGTTTCCTGTCGTGTCATTGATTTACAATGAACTGTTTAGGTTTTTTATCCCAATAAATATCAGTAACATTGATTTGATGAACTTTGTTATGCAGCTTAGAATACAGAGAGTACAGATTATTATGAGATTATCAGCTGTTACTTTTATACCAGGAGTGAATCGACAGACTGGTTGTGGAGTTTAGTTTAATGTTTGATCACTTTTTAAAGCTTCTCTGTCTTTTATATTCTGGTGAGGTGATTATGAGTCAAAGAAATGTGTAAATATGTGATTTTATAAACAGAAACCTGCTTCCTGTAGTTTTACTCACTGGGTCCACCTTTACCTGCTCTGTTCCTTTGCAGACTTCAGGGTGTGTATGAGAGAGAAACTGGGACAGAGACGATAAGAGTCACATGACTGACAGGGGACAGCAAACTGCAGCGCTGCTCCTCCTCCCAGGCTGTCATATTAAACTCAGACATGACATTTACCTTCAGTGTTTTATACTTTAAAATAAACCTCATCTTTAAAGCTTCATTTGTGACACTATAAATACTTTTATTTCACATGATTCTTAAATCCTGCTGTAACATCTGCACATTGACTTGAGCGAGGATTATGTTCTACACATAAACAGACAAAACTAAAGTGTTGTTTCTTACACTTCACTAAATAGATCAATCATATAATGTTATTGTAATACAGTACAGAGTATTTTTAGGAAACTCTTCTAACTGAGACAAAGTTATACGGTAAAGTCAACGTGTTTTTAAATTGTTGCTACCGTCCCTGACCAGTGTTGCACCTGTCCCCAGGGTTGGGGTCAGCTGCATCATCTGACCTCTTTTATTCAAATGAATATTGTAATGATATGACACATGTCACCATGGCTAAATGGTAGGAGTAGTTAGTTGATGGATGTACGTTTAATATGCATTAATCTGGTTGCTTTTGTCCAAAGGGCCTCTGAGTGATCAGAATCAGAATCAAGTTTACACATGCAAGGCATTTGGCCTGGTGTTTAAGTGCAGAACAATAAACATACAAGTAGAGTAAAAATAAATAAAAAGCTATTGAACAGTTGTACTCATACTGTCAGTGACATTAAATAGAATCAGATAAAACTAAACAATACGCATAAGATATAAGAAAGTAATATAATACAAAATATGGTGGTAACAGGGGTAATTAAAGAGCAGAGGAATATAGACAAAGTGTTGCAACCGACCCCGGTCTACTTCAGAATATTACTAATGTTCTTAGTTACTTTCATCCACAACAAACAAAACTAAGCAACCGCTGTGCTTTTACTTTGAAATGTAAACCAGTTTCCTACTTAGACTCACGCTTGTGAACTTATTTTGAAAGTTTAATCCGGAAGCTGTATGGTACACAGTGAAGCAGATCTGACGGTGCCGATGATGCTGAGGAGAGAGCATCCTCCGCGGCAGGTTTCCTCTCAGGAGGGCCGTGTGTTTTGGTAGATGTGATGTTAGAAAGAAGATTGTCATTAATACTAAACGTCATTTCACTACCGTGAGTTCAGACTGCTCCCGGTAATCTCACGTCTCAGGCTGCCGGTGACTCCCTGAGCTCAGCGATGGTGGATTTGTCCGGGAGTGGTGCAGTGTCGCCCGGACACGCCAGACACGGACACGGCTCCGGTAATAACGGGAAGAAAACGTCGAAAAAGTCACGAACGAGAAGAGGCAAACGAGGCAGGAGAAGAAGGAATAAAAAGAACAACCGGAACAACAAAACACCGCCACCGTATTTCCCACCGGAGGTAGATTCCTTTAGCCCGGGGATTAACGGGACTTCAGCCCGCTGAACTAGCCAGCTAAGTTAGCTAGTGGGGCTGCAGCAAACCCATGCTAGTTACAGGCTAATGACCTATTTCGTTTAGTTTACACCACAATAATAAATATAACATGGCGTGAAAATACCGTTAACCCTAACCATAACTTCACCGCCAATACCCCTTCTTCTCTCGTCTGAAGAAAAAGTCGCACCAAACTGCTCCCACAAAACTGGCAATTAAAATAGTTTTGTCAATATAATTAAGGAACAAATTCCATAGTAGTTGACTAAATATTTGTTTCTGTTATAAGTAATATCAATTCAAAATTCGGCATATGCCTCAACAACAAAAAGCGTATTTCTGTATAGTTTTTAGCTCCCGTCTTTCAGAATTGTTACACACCTTATGCTAACGCTAATGTGTACGATTTTCTGGAATTACACTGGATATAATTGTTTAACAAAATCAGTGAGGATTATGAAATCGATGCCGAATTGAGAAGTTCATCTGTAAGATAAATGTAAATGCTCCAGTCAAACATTATGTTTGAATGTACTGTTCCTATACCGAAGATAGACTTTAAATTGTTGTAATTGTTTATGAAGGTTGGTTGACATTCTCTCCTTGTGAGAATGGGCGGGACACGGTGCATGTAGCTTCACACATAGCGAGCTGTGGTTTAAGTACAGTAGGCTAAAATCATATCACAGTGACGTTTAATATCATATCTGACAACTGTGTGAAATATGAACATTAACTTACTACATCTGAATATGAGAGCTCATTTATGAAAGCTACAGTTGTTCACTTTGGTTAACCTGAAAGCACTTGAACACAGTAACTTTCCCGAGGCTGTAAGGTCCTCATTAACATTTTAAATTTTAATTATAATGCACACATAGTTTATTTTTCTTTTCAGGAGCTTTGTCAATAAAAACAGACAATAGCAACTAAAAAAAAAAAAAACTTTAACTTATGTGGCCATTTAGTCTATTACATGCCGTCTTCTTGTTGTTAATCTGTCATTACGTGTCCTCATTTGTTTTCTTTCTCTTTATTTACAGGCTGAAGAAGGAAACATCGAGTACAAGGTAATTTCCTGCCCTGATTTTTCACATCACAATATGAACAGAAGAAGTCGCAGAAATCTTTTATCTGTTTATGCCTGTGACTGCATAAAAAGATGGCCGACGCGTCTCCTCCACCTTGTACTAAAGTAAAGCCTAAACCCCCCCGGAGCGGGCGCTGCCATCTTGCTCATCAGTATCCAGAGTGTGTGCAGTAGAGATCGGCTGGTGGAGCCGCAGTATTGACGTCCCGCCCCTTCCTCTACCTGACACACACCTTTACCTTGTATCCTTGGCGTGTCGGAGCCCTCAGGTGTCCTTGGCGTGTTGGAGCCCTCAGGTGTCCTTGGCGTGTTGGAGCCCTCAGGTGTCCTTGGCGTGTTGGAGCCCTCAGGTGGGCTCAGTCTGCAGCAGAACAGCTTCTTGTGTCGGTCTGAAGCAGATATTCACGCTGATGTAAAGTTCAATGACTGTAGTGTTAGTGTTAGTTACGTCTCCTCTCGCCGTTCCTCCTCTACTCTGCTACTCGGGAACAGAACGCTGCAGGAGCCCCATTTGTCCACAGAGCTGTCAATCATGAGGCCACACCCCCTTTTCATAGCATCAAATAACAAATTAAAAGTAAACTTGTCAGAAAAATGAACACTGTGACATAAATCAGCATGATAAGAACTAACTATAATGACAGAAACCATGTTTGAGAAAAATGTATTTGACGTGTATTTTAGACTTAGACTTAGACTTAGACTCAACTTTATTGATCCCTTTGGGATGACTCCCTCTGGGAAATTCAGTCTCCAGCAGCTTATACAGTACAATACAATAGGAAAGAATCAGCACACAGAGGGTAAAAAATAAAGATCAAAATATATATATCTATCGATATATATATATATATAAAAAAGTACAAAATTAGATAACAGTGTATTTTGATTTTATAGTTTGACTCATGTCCCATCTGTTAACATGGAGGAGGCGGGCTTTGTGAGCTATACTGTTTGGCTTCACTTTGAGGGAGCTGTCATGTCGGCCATCGTTTTATACAGTCTGTGGTTTATACATGTAAGTGCAGATTACAATCCAGACGTAGACATCACCCCCATTCTCTCTCCTGAAGCTGCTGGTCGGACTGTAACCAGCACGGAAAAAGAAGTCTTTAATGTCACATAAAGAGTAACGTCTTTGATTTGTCTTATTGTTTCAGTTTGAGTCGCCCTGTTTAAACTCTAAGGATATGTACCTGTTGCACCATCACGTCTCTCTCTCTCCTCTCTGCTGTCGTCGTAGTTGAAGCTGGTTAATCCCACTCAGTATCGCTTCGAGCATCTGGCCACGCAGCTGAAGTGGCGTCTGCAGGAGGGCCGTGGCGAGGCCGTCTACCAGATCGGAGTGGAAGACAATGGCCTGCTGGTCGGCCTGACGGAGGCCGACATGAGGGCCTCGCTCAAGACCTTGAAGAGGATGGCGGAGAAGTAGGTCACCTGATCTGACAGTCTTTGTCTCCTCTGCTGGGCTAAAATGTGTTTGTCTATGAGCTTCAAACTTTACACAAGTGTTAGAGGAACATTTCTTGTTTACACCCACAGAGACACAATATTCCTCCCTAACCTCACCAGTTTTATTTCTTCTTTAAACATAGTTGATTATATTGACAGCATGTGAGTGGGAATATTAGAAGTCTCTCCAGAAGTTTAATATAAACTACAAAAAAGTCAGCTTTGAAAATAAAGACAAAAATATGTGAAAGGGGAAAAAATAATAAAATAAAAATGATCTGCCAGCAGAACAAGGAAACGTCACGTTTCACAGGGGTTAAAGTTCTCTAACTTATTAAATGAAAATCCAGAGGCCTCGTATGTGTTCGGTGTGGATCAATCGGGGCAGAGGGCAGCGGTGTGAGGGGGCTGACATAAAGTTAAAGTTAAAAACAGCCTTGTTAATGTCCACAAAGTCATTAATGTGAGTCATTTAGCATTAGCGTAGTAATATATATCTGTGGCATCTGTATGGGCCTAACTCCCTGGCCCCCACCAGATGACGCGTTTCACGTAGTTGGACGGAGGTTTTCCAGGGCCCGTTGGAGAAGCGGATAGCGTCCTCTAAAGGCACAGAGAGAAACTGCATTTTTTCCTACCATAATGGCATCAGCTCCCCATGACAGCATGATAGAACTGAGGTTGAAAATCGGCGAACTGGCCCTTTAATAAATCACTTAGCATTCAATAAAAAAGAAAAGAAATAGAAAAGGGAACGAGGAAACAGTGAGACAGAGTGAGAGAACTGAAACACTCACTGTAGCAGAAAAGGTATTTGGACATACAGGTAAATAAAAGTCACTTAAAGGACTTAAAGGTAAAACACAGTGAATAATTTAACCCATATATATCATATGTAATGTGGTAACTGTGTTGGAATCTGTCTGATCAGGTGTTTTCTTCTGTGTCTCGTCAGAGTCGGTGCCGACATCACGCTCCTCCGAGAGAGAGAGGTGGACTACGACTCGGACAGAAACACCCGGAAAATCGCAGAAGTCCTGGTTCGAAAAGTTCCTGACGACCAGCAGGTGAGAGTCTGTCCTCCAGGTGCTGGTTCTCCTGCTGTGATTAAAGGGTTATTCCGGCCTAAATCACTTGTAGCTGTAGTTTGTCTGCCACTGCCTCTGTTTTCGTGTGTTACACAAATATCATGTTAGAAAGGATTTACCATTTAAAACCACCAAAGTCACACAATTACACAAACAAACTAACCAATTAAAGCAGCAGTAGAGCAGCAGCTCCTGTGCTTTATAACCAGAAACAGACGTTACAACGCTCTCTTCAAAGACACCAGACTCCATTCACAAAAACAGTCATTTACCGAGTTGCTGGTGTACTGCTGTGCCTCAGCCGCTGAAGTTTTTAATGTTATGTGTTAGATGAAAATTGTGTCAGATTTACTCTAAACATTTACAACACCAAAGTCAGTCAATAACATAAACTGTACAAAGCAGAAGTAGACCAGCAGCTCCTGTGAGCTTAAATCAGTGTTTTTGTGAATGCAGTCTGGTGTGTGTGCAGAGAGCGATGTAACGTCTGTGTGTGGTTAAAACAATCATCTTCCTCTGTAACAAAAAGGTCTATCTCTGTAGGGATCCTTTCTGTCATGTTGTCACACACTTAGAATAACAATCTGAGCCTGTCAGTGGAAACAACAAGAACTTTTAGTGGACGACCTTTGACCCATCAAGGATTATGTTGCAGCCATTACAGCCTGTTTCACTGCTGCAGGATGAACATGTCTACAGGAGACAGTCGAGGTCGGCCACTTTCCAAACACAAACACACTGCTCCAGAATGAGTTCTTATCCAGACAGAGACCTCTTCCTTTAAACAGTTATAGTGTTATTTCCTTGTTATGCACCTGGTCCAACAACACAGGTCTGAGATGCCCTGAGGCAGTCAGAAGGACCAAAACATGATGCACATTTAGATTTCACACCATCTGCACAGGCAACACCTTCAAACCTTTTTCAAACATCTCATATCAGAGACTATGATCCTCCTCCTCTGTCATGTTGTGTTGGACCGGGACAGTTCCTGGACCTGCGGGTGGCGGTTCTGGGGAACGTGGACTCGGGGAAGTCGACCCTGCTGGGCGTCCTGACGCAGGGCGAGCTGGACAACGGCCGAGGCCGAGCGCGACTCAACCTCTTCAGACACCTGCACGAGATCCAGACGGGACGCACCTCCAGCATCAGCTTCGAGATCCTCGGCTTCAACAGCAAAGGAGAGGTGAGACACAGATCCCAGAGAGAGGGAGCAGACCTCAGGTCTGTCAGCTGATACCGTGCTTCTTTATTGTGGTGCAGGTGGTGAACTACAGCGAGTCTCGGACAGCAGAGGAGATCTGCGAGAGCTCCTCCAAGATGATCACCTTCATCGATCTGGCCGGACACCATAAGTACCTGAAGACGACCATCTTTGGCCTCACCAGCTACTGTCCCGACTTCGCCATGCTGGTGGTGAGCGCCAACACCGGCATCGGTGAGCTGCAGCCTCGTGTTACATCGTTACACACTGTACAGGGAGGGCTGCACACCCAGCAGAGCAGAGCTCTCACACTGTGGGAAAGCTTCAACTTCAAGCTAAACCCAAATCTACAAACTACTTATAGGAAGTGGGGTTGATGAGGTACTCATCAATAGTAAGTGTATGACGTACAGTAGATAGCAGTCAGCACGGCCCCTGTTAGGAGAAGCCGGCCAGAGTTCCAACACAGAAGCTAAGCAGCGCTGCAGACGGGGTCAGGAGCACCACGAGTACTTCAGCCACTTCAAAGAGTCCTACGTATCAACAAACATGTCAGTTTAAGTGTACGCTGGAGTTTACTTTCTGTCACCGCTTCACATTAGTGTCAGACAGCCCTTTCCCTTGGCACTGTGTCACTCAGCACAGCGGCCCTGATACCTACCTATACCAGTATCACAACGTCAAGGTTGCTTGAGAAAAAATGTAGAATCTGAAGGTGTGGACTGGATTTTAGTACAGGAAGTGTTCATGTTTCAGTTTGTAGTACGTTTGTAGTCCGAGTAGTGTCACGTATCAGCAGGCTGCGGCGTATGCAGGAAAAACAGCCCAGGTGGAGAGCAGAAGCAGGCAGAACGTAATCCACATGATGACATCCCGACTCCTTCAGCGTCCTCTGACGACGATTTAGCTTCTTATTAATCTCTATAAACAGACATCTGCATGCTAACAGCTAACAGCTAACAATCTGTGCTAGATCAAACATTCAACTTAAGACAAATCTGTTTGTTGCAAAAGCCGGTCAATGTTTAGATTTCCTGACTTCCCTGAATGCATCATAAACGATGGCTCCGCCCTCCGTCTCATGTTACAGTAGTGTCCTTCTCCTCTTGAGGACAGACCTGACAAAGCTTCATGTTGTTCCTAATCTGCATCATGATGTTGTTCTTTCAGCAAACTGAAGAGCCGTTAATTAAAGTCGATCACAAGAAAATCTGTTTCTGTTTGGGCTTCATCCCGCTGCAGTAAGCCAGAGTGCAGCCTCTGTGTAACTTCCTGTTTACAGTGAGACTGAGACTCAGCACAGACAGATGAACGGGCGCTCCTCCGGGGGATGGGACGAACCGAGAGATGACAGCGTTTATTTAGCAGACACATCTGGAGGGAGAATTTACCTTTGATCTGAACACACGGTCGCTGCTCGAGCTGCTGACTGGACTGTAAACAATGCAGCGCACGGAGGAGGAGTATATAAGCTCTCT